>NC_083344.1:6721484-7021484 GCF_019175385.1 Lycium barbarum
TTCAGATCAATAGCAGCACCATCAGCATCTTCCTTCTAATTATTGATCAAGTCAACTTATCAGGTTCCTCCTGTACCTTGTGAGAGACTACATCATATAAAGCTTTGTTAGGTGATACCCTTACAACAACATTCAAAGGCTGCATATCTTTAATATCAAGAATAATGGTCAAAGCTAAATTCCTTTGTTCTGCTTCAGCAACTTTGTCTGGATAATAGCCAACCTACTGCAAGTTACAGTTAGAGTTATGTACCTCCTCATCAGCAATATCTTTCAGCATTGGTACCTGATCAGACTCCTCTTCATCCATGGAACTAGTCATATGTTGCATCTTCTCAACACAACCATCATTCAAAGACAGATCACCTGTTTGATTACATTCAGACATCTGCTTTACCAAAGACCTGTCAGAGGCCTCATTACCACAATGACTCTTGTTGCTATCATTCTTTTGATGATCAACTTCATCTGCATCCCTACTATCCCTATATTCAATTCCTAGCTGCTGATCATCTTCATAAACTCTTCTTTGTACCATTTCAGACTTTTGATCATCTGCAAATAATTCAGTATTCTCATGTTCTTGATAGTCATAAGACTTTTCTGAACCATTAATCTCTTTAACCTCCAGAAAGTGTGCTTTATCTTCCAGCTGTGAACTATTAATGCCTTTTTGTTCAGGATCATCATTAGGTTGATGTATTTTGGCAATAGCATCTACAGTGTACTTATCAGCTTGAGTAGTGTGCACCTTTGCAGTTACATTCTCATAAACTTCACCCTCTTCAGAAACTGGACTCCATGTAGAGCTTGATGTTTAAGGCTTGCAGCATCCACACCAGTATGCACCTTATTATGCTCTTTCTTGACATCTATACATTCAGCTGCAACCCCTTCTTGTATAAGTACATCTTCCTCATTGACAAGCTCCTCCTGACTATCACTGAGCCTATTAACATCAAAATCCTGTACTCCTTGGTTCAGTATCTCAAATTTGTTTGATACTGTAACTTCTTTGTTTCCATCATCCCTCCTAAGCGGATTCACATTGTTCTTATACTGCACTTTGTTTCCAGGGTAGGTTACCACAGTACCACTGGATAACACCTTTGGTAAAAATTGTTGCACTGGTTTTTTCCACCCCCTATTTCTTCTATATCTTCCTTGTTGGATTTGCCCTTGTTTACTAGTTCCAGGTTCATCAACTACAACTGCAGCCTTTCCATTATTCTGTGAACCTACCCCAGTATGTGCCACCCCATTTTCCAACAATTCTGGATGTAACACCCAACATTCATCATTGGAATGACTTTGCAACAGGCCCTTTGTGCAATACTTTGGTAAGTAGTCATATTGAATATTAACTTTAATCGACCTGACATCCTTTGTAACATCATCCTCAATCTCCATCCACACATACTTAGGCAAATCTGCAAGCAAATCTACCTGCACTTTCACTTTTGCACAGTTTGTCCTGGTCTTATTGATAGTAGCAACATCTAACTGGATTGGCTTATCCACAGCAGAAGCCAACGTAAACAAAGATTCCTTGACAAAAAAGGTAGGAAGCAGGTTTGGAAACGAAATCCAAGCAATAGCCATTGAAGTTTCCTTGTCCACACTGAATCTAGAATCATATATTAATGGCCTCATTTGATATGAATGACCATCTTTTGACTTCAACCAAAATACACTTTTCGATGATAGGTTTATAAAATCTTCCCTTAGATCACATCTTATCAAGACATGCCTATCTCTCAACAAACCTATACGAACATTACCCTTTATGCCACACTGATAAGGTATAACAGATCTCAACTCTTCTAGGTCAGGCCATCCATATGAAAACTTACCAACAATGGCATAATGTAGGTTTTCAAGCCTTTCCATTCGTAATACTTCTGAAGAGGACCATCTTACAACATGTTTACCATCTTTAATCTCAACCATCTTCATAGGAATGGATTCGCACATTTGCATGGGACTTTTACCAGTTTCATGCATTAGGGTTTCACGATAATTTTGTGTTGTAGACGTAGGGATTATTGTTTGGGGCTGTTGAGCATTGCTGGACAAAGAGAGAGGGGAAAGAGAGGAGGGAAAACTTTGGGGTGATAATGACTGACCAACCACCATATGCGGCGGCTGGCCATTGGCCGGAGTGGCCATAACACTGTTAGGGTTTCAAACTAGGGTTTGCATGGGAGGAGAGAGAGAGGAGAAAATTTTGTAGACTTCTAGATCATAATTCCGAATTGGTGTTGTTACCTTTCTCAAAAATATTTATAATAACTTTTTATTTATATTATTGGCGATTTATTTGAATTTATTTGCAGAGTTTTAATGAAAACTTTACTTTTGCTAATTTTTAGTAATAAATTATAAAAGTGAAGAAACATGAGACATACGCCCCATAGATCCACGGGATGTACGCCCCGTGCTCCGTTAAAATACCTCGCCTCACGCCGTCGCCTTTTAAAACACTGTTGTATACTAAAAATAGTTATTAATTTTCATTTGTCCAGTTTGGAAAATCAAAAGGTAATTTATCATTTTATACCTATTTTACAATTATTATTAATTATTGGGTTAGAAAGTTCAAGAAATTCTTAGTGGTTACACAACTTTTAAAGTATGTTTCACTAACTTTAAACATTAAATGACGTAGTAATAATTAGGGGTCATATGGTAAAATTATTATTCTATTTATAGCTCCTTAAGAGTGTGCCAAGTTAATACATGATAAGTACAGAGGGCGGCGGAAGTATTTTTTTCTGGTCACTTGTGGCATTTATAACTTGGAAGAGACTTGTTCATCATATTGAATATTACGGGTTTTGCGCATCTGTTTTCCACTCAAGAAAAGTAAATTAGTCGTGGTTTACGCTTTCCTGAATTATCTCAAATCTCTCTTAGATAAATACACTTTTTAAAAATAGCTTCTATATCTTTTAAATTGAATACTTGAAATTCAATACATCGTCTATTTAATGATGATCATTGTATACCAATACACTGCTGTTTGTAAGTCAGTGGAGTGTTATTTGGTAAGAGTGTCAAGTCTGAGTGGTACAAGTTGCATTAGAGGAAAAGCCCGTCTAACTCTAGTCTTTTAGCTATTAGTGTGAATTGATATCCAGCTGTTTGTATTATCCTTCCATTCACTTGCGGAAAAAAAGGGGACAAATCAGTTGCAGAGAAATTAACAAAAAAGAAAAAAAGTAACTATTTCAAAGGTATTATAAAACTATATAATTGAAAATAAATAAGTGAAGCAAACTAATAGCTTAGAAGAGAGGAGGGAGAGATTCTATTTTCACTTTTTGATGATGTTTCAAATGAGAAGGCAAAGATCTCTATTTATAGAAAAAAAAATTCCCCTCAATCTACAATATTCAACTTGTGCAAATTGATTTACAATTTACTACAACTAAGATACAACTAGCAAGTGCAAATTGTATTTATCACTTTATGAACAAGTGGTACAAGTTACACTTCTAATAATACATCCAAACAACAACTAGCTAAATAGTTCATAACACTCCCCCTTGGATGTTTTATTAATAGATAATGTGCCTCGTTTAAAACCTTGCTAGAAAAAAAACCTTGTGGGAAAAATTCTAGTGAATGGAAAAAGAGTACACATATCTTGTAATACGCATTGCTAGCTGTCTTATTAAAAACCTTACTAGGAAAGCCAAATGGGATAAAACCTTGGTTAAGGAAAAAAAAGTACAATGTATATTTTACTCCCCCTGATGGAAACTTCAATTAATGTCTCGGAGATGACGCATTCCAATCTTGTACATCAACCTCTTAAATGTTGAAGTTGGCAATGCTTTAGTGAACAAATCCGCTAAATTATCACTTGACCGAATCTGTTGTACGTTGATATCACCCTTCTTTTGGAGATCACGTGTGAAGAAAAACTTTGGTGAAATATGTTTCGCTCTATATATCTCCTTTTATGAATCCTCCCCTTAATTGGACTATGCACGCTGCATTATCTTCGTATTAGATCGTGGGTACTCTATCACATTTTAAATCACATTTTTCTCGAATGAGATGTATCATTGGCCTCAGCCACACATATCTCGGCTTGCTTCATGAATAGCTATTATTTCGGCATGATTTGATGAAGTAGCCACAATAGATTGTTTTGTAGATCGCCAAGATATGGCAGTACCACCACATGCAAACACATTGCCTGTTTGAGATCGAGCTTTGTGTGGGTCAGATAAATACCCTGCATCGGCATAACCAACAAGATCGGGACTGCAATTGTTAGAATAAAACAAGCCCATATCAGCAGTCCCTTTTAGATACCACAATATGTTTTTGATTTCGTTCAGTGTCTCCTGGTTGGAGCAGAGCTATATCTTGCTAACAGATTAACTGAAAATGCTATGTCAGGCCTTGTAGTATTAGCAAGATACATTAGTGCACCAATCACACTAAGATATGGTACTTCAGGACCAAGAATCTCTTCATTCTTTTCTTGAGATTGAAACAGATCCTTACTCACATCAAGTGATGGACAACCATCGGAGTACTTAATGGATGTGCTTTATTCATGTAAAATCGTTTTCAACACCTTTTCTATATAGGCAGGTCGATGGACAAAGATAGCGCTTGTCAAATATTCAATTTTGCAAACCAAGACATAATTTTGTCTTTCCAAGATCTTTCATCTCAAATTCATTCTTTAAATAATCAATTGCCTTTTGAAGCTCTGCTGGAGTTCCAATAAGGTTTATGTCGGTCAACATAAACAGCAAGTACAAAGAACGCCGATGTTGTTTTCTTTATAAAACACATAGGCAAATGGCATCATTATACAACCTTCCTTCTATAAATACTCACTAAGGGAGGTTATAACACATGCATCCTGATTGCTTCAAACCATACAATGATCTTTGCAATCTGATTGAGTATATTTCCCGAGACTTTGAACCATATGCTTCAGGCATCTTAAAACCTTTAGGGATTTTTCATATATATATCTCACTATCAAGTGACCCATAAAAATTGGTTGTAACCACATCCATCAAATGCATCTCAACTCTCTCATGGACAACAAAACTAATGAGATAACGTAATGTTATCGCATCCATAACCGGTGAGTATGTCTCTTCATAATCGACACCAAGTCTTTGTGAAAATCCTTGTGCAATAGGTCGTGCCTTGTATCTTTGTATTTTATTTTTCTTATTTCTTTTACGCACAAAGACCCATTTATAACCAACAGGTTTAATACCCTTAGGTGTTTACAGGTCCAAAAACTTGGCGTTTGACAAGTGAATTAAACTCTGATTTAATTGCTTCTTGCCACTTTGGCCAATCACATCTTTGTCAACATTCTCCAATAGATTGAGGTTCAATATCCTCACTATCTTGCATAATTCTTGTTGCAACATTATATGCAAAGACATAATCCACCACTATTTCTAATTGATTCAAAATGTTACGATCGACAATTGGATTTATTGATAGTTCCTCATTTTCTTGAGTCTCAGACTCATTGATCTCTTCAAGGATCATAGGATTGCCCAAATCTTGAATTCCTTTATGAGATTCTTTCATAGTGTCATCTTGTCTGTTTGTTTTTCGTTTTTCTAGGATTTTGATCCTTAGAACTAAATGGTTACCACGCTTCAGGCGTGCTTTGGACTCATTAGCTATGCCACAAGTAGAAGGTCCTACAGGGACATCAATCCGAACTGGGACATTCTTTGCAGGGATATGTGATTTGGTAATTCCTTTGAAATTTGTAAATGCATTTGGCATTTGATTTGCTATTTTCTGCAGGTAAATAATCTTTTGAACCTCTTGCTCACAAATAGAAGAACGTGGATCAAGATGAGATGGATTATTCCACAAAATTTCTCTTCTGATTTCACTATTTTCTCCCTCTAATTTTGGAAAAAGTGTCTCATCAAATCGACAATCTATAAATCGAGCACGTGAACAAATCTCTCGTCAATGGTTCAAGGTAGCGAATAATGGAGGTTGATTCAAACCCAACATATATTCCTAACCTTCTTTGGGGACCCATCTTAGTAAGATGTGGTGGTTCTACAGGCACATCAAAAAATTCTTGATGGGATATATTAGGTTCTTGACCCAAAACTAATTGCAATATGATAATTTGTCGGTCTGAGACGAACAAGTGTTGATGTATGCAAAATTACATGACCCCAAACAGAAGTGAGCTACCTTGTTTTCATCAGTAATGGTCTTCCTATCAACTGCAGGCGTTTAATTAATGATTCTGCAAGACCATTTTGAGTGTGAACATGAAATACAGGATGTTCAACTTTTATCCAATTGATAAACAATAATCATTAATTGCTTGGGATGAATACTCAGCAACATTGTCAAGGTGAATAGAATTGATCTGATTGTCAGGAAATTGTGCTCGTAATCGAATTATTTGTGCCAATAATTTTGAAAACGCCAGGTTGCGAGATTACAGTAGGCACACATGAGGCCATCTTGAAGAAGCATCTATTAAGACCATAAAATATCTAAACGACCCACTAAGGGGGTGAATAGGTCCACAAATATCTCCTTGTATGAGTTCTAAAAATGCAGGGGACTCAATCCCAACTTTTGTTGGTGATGGCCTAATAATTAACTTGCCTTGATAACAAGCAGTACAAGAAAATTCATCATTTGAAAGAATCTTCAGGTTGTTTAATGGATGCTCATTTGAATTTTCTATAATTTGCCTCATCATTATAGATCCGGGATGTCTCAGTCGATCATGCCAAAGTATGAAACTATTGGAATTAGTAAACTTCTGGTTTACAATAGAATATGCCTCAATTGCACTAATTTTTGTCCAATATAAGCCAGAAGATAAAGCAGGGAACTTTTCCATAACATATTTCTGGCCTGAGACATTCTTGGTGATTCCAAGATATTGAAGATTCATCTCATCCATTGTCTTAATATGATATCCATTTTGGCAGATATCTTTAAAACACAATAAGTTCCTTCGAGACTTAGGAGAGAACGTGGCATCATTTATAATGAGTTTTGTTCCCTTAGGCAAAATTATGATGGCTCTTTGAGAGCCTTCATTCAAATTAGTACTATTAGAATTCGTAGTAACATTTATCTTGCCCATGAGTAAATGAGAAAAATATTTCTTGCCTATGAATATCGTGTGCGTTGTAGTAGAATCAATCAAACAAATATCTTCACAATTGAATTTTAATTCAAACTCATTTGAGAGATATCCATATCTTCAAATGGCATACATAATAAAAGTAATAGTAAATATTACTACTATCATTTGAAAAACAAAATGTTTAATATATAAAACCGGAAATAGGCATAAATACGGGAATAGACTAGTACTGTGATTACATGATCTTTTACTATTGTGATACAAATGGAAATAAGCATGAACACAGAAATAGACTAATACTATGATTACATGATCTTTGTTTGCTTACTGCTACGAATTAGCAAAAACTAAAATTAAGCAAATCAATCATCCTTAACAACAGATCTATCACCAATCAAGTGATCTATTTTTCCTTCAGAGTGCTCAAAAAAATTGGTCACATCCAAGTGAGTAATATCAACTTGATCCTCAGAGATAAAATTAGCTTCAGGATTTTTCTTTTTCTTCTTTAGTGATGCTTGATAAAGCTCAACCAAGTTTTTTGGCGTACGACAAGTACGTGAACTGTGTCCTCTTCCACTGCATCGGTAGCATCTATTTTCTGAGCCACTTGTTTCTGCCACTTTGCACTTCTCATCTTTCTTTTTCCCCCTCCGGTGGTAATTCTTCTTTGATGAATAATTATCCCCAAGAAGAGCATTTTGACCACGACTGGGGCCACGACCTTTTCTGCGTCTGGAGTGGTGGGATTGCACCTCATTCAGTTTAGGGAATGGGGTAGTGCCAATACGTTGATTCTCGTGATTCTGCATTAACAAATCATTATTTTGTTCAGCCACGAAAAATGAGAAATCAATTCAGAATACTTCTTGAAATCTTTTTCTCGATATTGCTACTGCAAGAGCACATTCGAGGCATGAAAGGTGGAGAACGTCTGTTCCAGCATATCAAAATCACTAATTGTTTCTCCACAGAGTTTCAGTTGAGAAGTAATTCTGAACATCGCAGAATTATACTCAATAATTGACTTAAAGTCCTGTAACCTTAAATGAATCCAATTGTACTGTGCTTTTGGGAGGATGACCATCTTCAGGTGGTCATACATTTCTTTCATGTTATTCCACAAAATAAGTGGATCCTTGATGCTAAGATATTCAATTTTTAAAATTTCATCAAGATGATGACGCAAGAATATCATTGTTTTAGCACAATCTTGCTTGGATGCTTTGTTTTGATCTTTTATGGTGTCTCCAAGACCCATTGCATCTAAATGGATTTCAGCATCTAGCATCCATGATAGGTAATTCTTGCCCAAAATATTAAGGGCAGCAAACTCAAGTTTTGTAAGATTATCCATAATTAGAAAGGAAAAAAACCATACCTTAGTCTTCAAAATAATTTCTTGAGACGGTAGAACGTTGTGCTGATAATGTGTTATAAAATTAAACAATTGAAAATAAATAAGAGAAGCAAACTAATAGCTTTGTAGAGAGGAGGGAGAAATTGTATTTCACTTGTTGATGATGTCTCAAATGAAAAGGCAAAGGTCTCTATTTATAGAAGAATTTTGCCCCAATCTATAATATTCAACTTGTGCAAATTGATTTACAATTTGCTACAACTAAGATAAAACTAGCAAGTGCAAATTGTATTTATCACTTTATGAACAAGTGGTACAAGTTATACTTCTAATAATACATTCAAATAGCAACTAGCTAAATAGTTCATTACAAAAGGTAAAATGTTATATCCTTCTCTCCTTGTTATTAGAATAGTATGCTAGAAAATTTATAGCATGTTTGGCCTAACATTCAAAATCTATTTATTTTGAAATATATGTTTTGTTAGATATCCTTTTAAAAAATTATTTTAAAAGAGAGCAGTTTGCTTTTGGCTAATCAAATTTAAAAGTATATTTGTTAATATTGGAGCAACAATTTGTGCTTGACCAAGCTTAAAAAGTGCTTATGTGAAGAAGCTATTTTTTTCCAACTTTTACTACTACTCAAAAGCGTTTACTCCCTGCGTCTCAATTTATATGACACTCTTTTCTTTTTAGTCAGTTCCAAAAAAATGACATCTTTCTATATTTAGTAACTATTTAACTTTAAAAATTATGTTTACCCTTAATCAGATGATTTATAGTAGCACAAATATCTGTTACTTCTTTTAGACCACAAATTTCAAAAAACTTCTTTTTAGTCTTATATTCCGTGCTCAATCAACTCTCTGAGACATTTTTCTTAGAAAAATGTGCAATTTTGACTTCCTGAAAGATTTGCTAAACTGGATATTATTCTCTGGAGTGTTTTTTGGTTTAGATTAAGGGTATGTTTGACGGAAAATGTTTTCCGGATTATGTTTCCCTATTTTCTTTTGTTTGGTTGCACTTAAAATCTTGAAAAATATTTTCCTCCAAATAGGAGAAAATGTTTTTCATAAAAATTTGAGGGAAAATGTTTTCCGACATACCAACGCTTTTCGCAACCTACCCCCACGCTCACACCACCAAAACCAACCCTCTCCCCCCGCCACCAACCCCACTCCACACACCACCCCACCACACACCACCAAAAACCCACCCCACCCAAGCCACTGATCCCCACACTCCACCTTTCCACCACCCACCCCTACCTTCGAACACCCACTCCGAATTTTCTTTTGCATATATTTTATTTTACTTTTATAAAAAATGAAAAAAAAAATTCTTACCTCCCACTATCACCTCCAATTGTTTTTCTTCAATTTTTTTTTTAAATATATTTATTGATTTTTCAGCCCCCCCCGCCCCCCGCCCCCAACCCCCCCCCCCCCCCCCCCCCCCCACCCCCACACACACACACCAACCCCTCCAAAAAAAGTTTATTTTTTCTAAAAAAAGTTTTTAAAAGGTCCTTTTGTGGATTTTTACACCCTCCCTCCCCAAAAGCCTCCTAAAAAGATTAATTTTCATTTTTTAAAAAGTATTTAAAAGTTTTTTTTCTTTGGGTTTCTTACATCACCCCCACCACCATCCAAAAAGAATTTAATTTTCATTTTTAATTTATTTAAAAGTTTTATTTTTCTGATTTTTTACACCACCCACCCCCCACCCTACCCTACGTCTCAACCCGTACTTCCCACCACCAAAAGCTGCACACCGAATTCAAAAACTTTAATGTTTTGCTTTGAGTATATGCAAATGCTCTTAAAATGACATTTTTCAACTTACGTACCAAACACAAGAAAATGAGTAGGAAAACCACTTATTTTCCGAAAAAATATTTTCTTGAAAAACATTTTCCTTCATACCAAACACACCCTTAGAGCGTCAATTCTTAGTACAGCAAGTTGTTTTAGTGAAAGTCATCAATAGTTGAGTCTATTGTACCATGCCAATCACGGCACTCACAAAATAATTGTACCAAAAAAAAAACTCACAAAATAAGGTAGTGGTTGTTGATGTTTTCCCAAATTCCTCAAATCTCTCTTAACTAAATATTTTCTTTTTTTCTAAGGAAAAATCTCAAATACGCCATCGAACTATTCGAAACGGCTCATTCATGCCACTCGTTAATAGTTAGGTTCATTATTACTTTACATAGAAAACAAAACATGTGGAATAAGATTAGATTCATAATCTAATTAACTAAGAGAGTATATAACGGTGTACTTTCTCTCTCTAACTTTCTCTGGGCGCATGATTAGCGTGAGCTGCTAACCTATGCCTGCTGGAAAAATAGGGAGGGGACGGCCTAAAAAGACACCGCAAAGGAAACAATGAAGCTTCAGCTCTCGGAATTTTTCTCAGGGAAGAATGGAAGCACAGAGAAGAATGGAGCACCAAGTGCCGCTTCAAAGGGTACAAATCCATCGACAAGTAGGGAACTGAAGAACAATTCGACTAAACAATCCACACTACTAGCTAGCCCTAGTCATATTGAGGTAGTCAAAGTAGCAAGTGGAGCTACAACCCCAAACATGGGGGAGACGCAAAGCCCAGGGAGAGTGATTCAAACTTCTAAGACCAACCTGAACATACAGACAACAGTAGAGGTAATAGAACAGCAAAAGGGGGAGGAACAACGGTCATGGGCGTCAATGATCACAGGTAATAAATTTGCATCTAAGGGCATGACCCTATCCTTTATTGCGCCTGTAATTGAAAATAGGGAACAAATTGTAGAACTCCAGAGGAATGAAGTTGCTAAAGGAACGGAAAAATAGAGGGGTGCGATAATCCTGTATGTGGCTGGGGAATCACCGAGTATTGGGGCTATAGAGAGATTCATTCCTGGGCAGTGGAATTTTGTGACTAAGCCCAAAATATACTACCATAATAATGGTTTTTTTGTGATTAAATTCAGCAAAGAGGAAGAGAAGAATGCAGTGCTATTTTCTGGTCCATATACCATCAATAGCAAGCCTGTAATAGTCAAGGCCTGGACAGTAGAATTTAATTTTCACGAGGAGATTCTGAAAACTATTCCACTTTGGGTAAAACTGCCCAACTTGCCTCTTAACTACTGGGAAAACGAAACATTGAGTAGAATTAGAAGTAGCTTGGGCGTACCAATTGGAAGAAAATAATGGAAAAGAAGAAAGGAGACGAAGTGAGAATGCAATGATTACTCGATAATGATTAGTGCATGATGAGTCAATGACTAGAGAGAGTAATTGAAAAGTGAGAAGGCAAAGAGAAGAAGAATTACCTTGGTTCCATGGCAACTAATTTGAAGATAAAGAGAAGGAACAAAACAAAGCAAATAATTTGAAGAGCAAAACCAACGTACCTGGCAGCAACGCTCGCTGGGCAAAGCCCATAGCGAGGCATTGCCTTGCTTTGTGGGTGATGTTCGACCTAAAATTGCATATATTTATTTATTGTTGCGTCATATTTTAGTATTTTTAATTGTCTTTTAAGTATTAATTATTGCAGTTTGTGCTTAATATTATATTTTACTATGTAGAGATAAAGCGATGTGAAGATGACGAGACTTAGAGCAAATTGAGCAGAAAGTTGTTGAAGTTCTAATTACATAAAAGGTTGCTGAAGACATGAGAATTAATGGTAGCTAAATCAATATTTTCTGCGTGGTAATGATTGAGTGAAGTTGTAATGCTAAATCAATATTGTCTACGTGGTAATGATTGAGTGAAGTTGTAATGAATGGAATTTGTATGAAGTACAGCAAAAGTCCATCTCACGTTACAGTTGGAATTCGGATGAAGCACCGCATAAGAAGTCAAGGCGGTGAGCCAATTTCAGAATTAATTCTTCCCAATTAGTTTTGGACTAGGTTATTTTGTGTGGGTCTTTTCCTACACCTATAAATAGTTCATAAAACAGGGTTTTTTAAAAGCTTTGGATAACTTAAAACTCTTAATTCAGAACTTTGGACCTAGAGAGAGCTTGGAGCCGCCGTGGAGGCCATAGTTACAGGGTTTTACCTTCTCTTCTCTGTAAATACTTATTTTTACGTTTTTATTCGGATGATTTGTTGTTTTTTCATCCATGTCTATGTGGAGCTAAACTCTTTAGTTCTAGGGTTTTGGCACTAGCATGAAAGTTGACGTTTGATTATCGTTTTATCTATTGATTTTTCATCTTTGGGTTATTTATTTATTTATTCTTGATCTTAATAGTTTGATTATTTGACGAAATAGTTAAACACTATCTGTGGCGTGTGAATTGAACTAGGGATAGGGAATTTGCATGTGTAATTAGAATAAATAGAGCTTGTTCGATTAATTGTTTCGCTATTGATGATAGGAATATACCCTTTAGCCTTGCTTAGTTGAATACGGAGAATTAAATGCGTTCTTGTTACCTCTGGCGACCATAGGAATATAGGCGTTATAGTAGCATCTACAGGCTTGTGAGCAACTCGGAAGATACTCATAACATTATAATTAACCCGTCAACTAGTAACCCATAGGTAGAACGATTTGAAAACTCAACTGGATTGTTAGTGGTCATAGCCCTAGATCTATCTCTTCTCCGATAAAAATCCGCTCTTTCTTAGTTGAAGTTCATTATTTGTTTTATTTTATTTTTAGTTAGTTAATAATTATATCTTGAGATTTTACTTCTTGTGTAGATAACTAGTATAGTTTAATTTAGTAAATAGTTAATCATAAGTCTCTGTAGGTACGATATCTGGACTTTAAATCCTATATTACTTGTATGACCGCGTATACTTAGAAATTAATTGGTTATCTAGATTAGACTTTTCTTTTTGTTTATTCATTTTTTTTTAATTATTAGTATTATTATTATTATTATTGTTTATTTTAATTTAATTTTTAGGTTAGCTTTCTTGACATGGCATCTTGGAATAAAAATTGGTTGAATATTGGCTGTTGCTATTTTGGTGATCCTTGTCTGATTTGTGGAGGACCCCACTTGTGGCAACACTGTCAAAATATTTCCGAGAATGGGTTGTGTGCACCTTCCCAATCTTTTGAGTGGAATGTTTGTAATATATGTAGTGGTCATGACGGTCATTGCAATGGTTGTCCTAACTCTTATTCCCCATCCCCGAGCCCCTATTATGATTCTCCTGTTGTTTGTGATGTTAACAGGAGTAATGAAGTAGAGGATGTGGAAAGTCTTGCTCGGGTTAGCGATATGATGAAACAAATAGGGGGAAGCAAATAATGGAGCACAATGCATTAATGAGAGAGCCGAACACAGAGATGTGGAAAGCCATAGAGAGGATTCGTGCTAAACTCACAGAGATGCAGGCCGAGCTGAAACTTGTAATGATCTACAAGTTACAGGCTTAGCCAATACTCAAGACGAACCTCAAACAGAAGAAGAGAGCGAGTTCCCGCAAGTAGATAGCTTTGAAGAAGTAGATATAGTGAGCCAATCTTGGCTTACGGAACAAGCTCAACAGATGAAATTTCATGAGTTTCTCTGTGATGGTCTTACAAACATGGCTACACAACTGATAGAGGGTAGAACTGAGCTCAAACAAGAGATAGACCAATTTGGCTTAGATATCTATGACCTGCAGGCTCAAATAAACAAAAAGGTTGAGGCGTCTGATGCCCAACCACCAATTGTTGTGGATACTGGCCAACTTATGGAGCAAATAGAGGAATTCCAACCATTCGATCGGATATTTGTTGATGATGTCATTGTTGAGGAAGTGTACAAAAGTGAGGATGTAAAAAATAATGCAGTTTTAGAGTTGGGGCATGTTGGTCCTCATTCTAAACATTTTTCTACATTATGTTTGTTTGGCGACATGGAAATTGAGCCCTCCACGCCAATGAAGAATTGTATAGATGAGGAACAAGAGCCTTACATCCTGAAATTTGCTCCACCGAAAAGGCAAAACGACGTTCCTCACTTAAGGGCCAAGAAGTGCAAAATGCGACACCTGTTGCTTGGCTCCTTTATTTTCACACCACCGCCCCAGAAGCGTGATAGAAAATTTGATGTAAAATTGGGGATACAATTCATAAGTTCGAGGTGGAGGAAAAAGTTGATTCCCGTCTTGCCGCAACGTTAACTAAGGCGCTTATTGGGAGGTAACCTAATGTGTAATAGTTTTTTATTTTTATAGTGTTATGTTTTGTTTTGTTTTGTTTTTATTTGCAGATTAGGGGAAGTTTGAGTATCCGAAGTTGATAGCTGAGGACCATGTTTGAAATTAAGTGTGGGGTCGTCTCGACCCTTGATGTTGAGGATTATGCTGCTAGCTAGGCCCTAGGGGGTCTCAGGGAGTATTTCTCACCCTTGTTTTAATTTTTCTCTACTATACATGCATCGAGGACAATGCATATTTTTAAGTGTGGGGTGGGTACTTCCGATATTTGAGGTCAAGGATGATTATGTTGTAGGATTTTTATTTTATTTTATTTTCTTAGCCTTATATATATAAAAAAATAGAAAACTAATAAAAATTCAAAAAGATTTTTTTTTGTTTGTTCGTTCTTTTATTTTTCTTTTATAGCTTCTTTTTCTCTTTTAGTGGCATAGATCATCCATCCCTTGGGTTTTCTTATGGCCTCGGTTCTTTCCCGAGGGGGGCCCTTGAACTGGGTAATTTTTTGTTTTTGTTTTTAGGATTAATTTTTTTGTAGTAAAGCAAAGAGAAGAAAGACCTTGTGACTTGTTAGATACTAGCATATTTGGGCCTGAGATTGAGTAGTACTTTCCTGTGAGTGCTTGAGTAATAAAAAAATAGCAGACTTTCTGACACCTAGTTCATGGTTGTGACTTTGTGTATAACTTATTCTTATTTTGTAGTTCGTCATGATCCTATCTGTCCTAGAGTAGAATTGATCCATCTTGATTGATACTTGTGCCATGTGTGGTAAGGATTTCTTGCTTATATTCCATCTTTTGTATCTTAGTCTAGAACTTGCCCTGCATGTTATTGAAGCGAAAGAAAAAGTGTTGCTCTGTTTAGAAGATGATAATAGGCTTTCTTTGATATGTTTTGTGAATTTTAGCCTTTTCAGAAATTATACCATTAGTTAGCCCTTTGAGCCTGTAGCCTTTCGTTTGTTAACCGTATTTTTGCCTTGATCCTTTTGTTTGAATCCCTAGTTTTTGCACCTTGTTTTCTTGAGCACTATAGCTTAGACTGTGTTAAAATTGTGAAATCTGAAGAAAAGGGATGGTCGAGTGAAAAATGGTGACCAATGATAGCTCCAAAGTGATGAAAAGGCCCTCTTTGAAAGAATGTGACATGAAAAAAAAATTGTTTGAAGGAAGAAATGATCGAAACGTTCCTGATATGGTGAGAAATACTTGTGAAATAATTGATGAAGAGAGGGCTGAAAAATAAAGTGAAGAGGTGAAATTAATGGGTGATGAAGTCTGAAAGTGCAAAGTGCTTAGGGAAGTGTAAATTACTATGATATAGGTTTCCTCCTCGTCCCCTAGCCAACATTACAACCCGTTAAAGTCCTATTTGATTCTATTCGAGCACTCTTAATTAGTGGAGATGTGCATAATGGGCAAGCCTATGGTTCTTTGGGCATACATGTGAATTTCTTTGTGAGTGCGATAGTTGTGCTTTGATGCTAAGTCCTTAATTTACATTTGATTCTTTGATTTGAGTATGTGGATTATTTCCTCTTGTGAGGGAACTTGTTTCATGATAGATAGGTGATGTTATTAGATTTCTTTGACAGAGTAGGTGAGCGAGGTTAAATTTGATGAGTTAGAGTCATCTCTGAGGTTAGGAGGTTAGAAGTTTGTTGTTTCTTTGTTGACTTGTATATCTTCTATGATGATCAACAAGTGTATATTGATGTTGTGAGTTGCCATAGGGCTTAATTGTTGGTATCAACCTAAGTGGTGGTGTTCCTAGGCTTGATTTATTGAGAGTGATTTTATTGCTTACTCGAGGGAGAGCAAGAGTTTAAGTGTGGGGTGGTGATGTTCGGCCTAAAATTGCATATATTTATTTATTTATTGTTGCATCATATTTTATTACTTTTAATTGTCTTGTAAGTATTAATTATTGTGGTTTGTGCTTAATATTATATTTTACTATGTAGAGATAAAGCGATATGAAGATGATGAGAGTTGGAGCAAATTAAGCAGAAAATTGTTGAAGTTCTAATTAAATAAAAAGTTGCTCAAGACATTAGAATTAATGGAAGCTAAATCAATATTGTCTACGTGGTAATGATTGACTGAAGTTTTATACTGATTGTCTACGTGGTAATGATTGGCTACCCTTTTTTGGTTTATACCGTGTAATTTTATACCCTTTAGGCTCCGGACTCTAAGAGGTTTTGCTTCCGGAGTATATCTACTCTGGATTCTTTAGCTCTAGCAAGAAAAATAAAAAATATATTGCATCTTCTTCGGCTAAACAACTAATGATTCTTTGGAATATTTGATAACTCGAAGGAAGCTTTAGAGCCCATAAAAATGATGAGCAAGTCCGGAGGGATATGGAACCCTTTCTTGCCTTTATATATTTTTTTCTTTGGTCAGTTTCTCTTTAGCTTCCTTTCATACATTTATTAATTGGAATAATGCACATTTAACTTTTCAATGCAATACCTTAAATTCTACCAACCAAGAGGTTCGCAAATGGCTAATTAAAGTATGGTTAATGCATTGATTTATTAGTTAAAGGAATGGTTATATATTTTTTGAAGTGTATTATTGTTTCTCAACTCCATAAGAAGATTTTCAATATTCTAATTTGGAAATTTCCACTTGCGTTTACAAATAAATTAAAAGAATTCTCAAAGATCAAAACCTTTATTATTAAGTCTCTTTTATGAATTTTAATCTTATATGAAATAAGAATTCATGAAAGGGGGGGGGGGGGGGGGGGGGGGGAAGAAGAAGAAACGTTTTCTTTGATAATTATGTTGAGAACGGGTGTGGAAGTAAATGGACAGAATGAAATGAATGCCCTAAATATTAAATTGGTTCGTCGAATTTTGATAGTCTGAAGCATTAAAGTACTGCTGCTTTTCTAATTCATCCGGTTCACTTCTAATGTAATTAATAAAATTTATTTAATTGGATGTTCCTTTTTAATTTTTTAGGGGTAAAATGGTGACTCAAAATTTAAAGGATATTATGATAATCTAACTTTGCACTATGTGGCTTCCCATTTTTATATGATAAAATAAAAGAGGCTGAATAACAAAGGTACACCAATATGAAGATCTAGACACCATTGCCTAAAAGAGCGATTCGGAATGAAAGAAAATCATAGATAGCTCAACAATTCTTATGGATCATAACTGAAACTGATCATAAAAACAAGCAGATACCGATACTTCAAGGGATAAGAGAAGTGTACTCAGTGGAAAGCTTGACAAGAAAAATAAGCATATCATCATAGCAAGAAAAGAGAAACTGAGTAATATGATCACCTTGTCAAGGTTAGGGAAACACCTCTCATATCGCTTCTTCATTGTATATCAAAGCCTTAGCTTGGATACCGAAATTAGGAGAAATCGAGGAGTCGGCACAAGGGAGTGTACTAAACCTTATTCCTTTTATACGGAAACCAATTTGTAGTGATTAGAGAGGTGCAAAGAATTAAAGTTCTTTCATCTTGAACGAGATCAAAAGAGTTAAGCTCTCAAATCTATCATGAAAGCAAGTAGCTACAAAACTTTAAGGCTACTAGTATCCATAAAATAAAGGAAGGGGTAATTATTCTCATCATACAAAATTTCTGTCATTTCAGTTATTTCTCAAGAAGAAAAGAGACGATATACTGAATTTCAAGTTCACCACTAAAATACACAGATTTATTTTACTTTGACATTTTCTTCCAGTCTTCGTTTTCGTGGACTCATTAATGTAAGAGAATATTTGCCGTGATTATTCTCATTCCTTCAATAGGTTAATATACAGCATTTACAACATAATTGTAGGCTACAAATTAGGAACTAATTTGACTAATTTAATTCTAACATATGCTATCCTAAAATAGAAGATTACAAAATATATTTGACTAAATATTTACATAATCTAACACACCCCCGCAGTCGAAGCGGTAGGTTTACGAACGGTTAGACTGTCCCGAAAATCATCAAATAGTAAGCGCGGAAGACCTTTGGTGAAAATGTCGGCAATCTGATAACGGGACGGAACATGTAGGACATGAACCTCTCCACATCTAACCTTTTCACGAACAAAGTGAATGTCCATTTCAATATGCTTGGTACGTTGATGTTGTACTTGATTTCCAGACAAATAAATGGCACTCACATTGTCACAATAGACCAAAGTTGCTTTACGAATAGGACAATTGAGTTCAAGCAACATATTACAAATCCAACAAGATTCAGAGACAACATTAGCAACCCCTCTTTATTCAGCTTCAGCACTAGACTTAGATAGAGTAGGTTGGCGCTTTGAAGACCAAGAAATCAAGTTATCCCCAAAATATACACAATAACCCGATGTGAAGCGTCGAGTGTCTGGACATCCTCCCCAATCAGCATCTGTATATGATAGTAGTGACTGTAGAGAGGTTTTGTATAAATGTGTACCAAATTCAATCGTACCTCGAATATAACGCAAAATGCGTTTTAATGCTTCCATATGCTCGACTTTGGGATCATGCATAAACAAGCAAACCTGTTGGACTGCGTACGATATGTCTGGCCGAGTAAATGTCAAGTATTACAAAGCACTTGCCAGACGACGATACTTCGTAGGATCTTCATACGGGGCGCTCGAAGTGGCGCTGAGTTTGCCTTTTGTATCAACTGGTGTGGGGCAAGGCTTACATTGTGACATGCCTGCCCTGTCAAAAATATCCTCTGCATAAGAACTCTAAGACATGAATAGGATATTTTTGTCCCGGGAGACGACAATCCCCAAAAAATAGCTCAACGGACCCAAGTCTTTCATTGCAAATTCCGTAGCTAACTTGGACATAATACCGAGTCTGAGAGAGTCTGAAGATGCAGTTAGAATAATATCATCCACATATAACAGAATGTAAGAAGTATCCTTTCCACGACAATAAATGAAGAGAGAATTGTCAGATGTACTATGCGAGAAACCAATGGTTGCCACAAAATCAGCAAAACGTTGATACCATGCCCGCGGTGCCTGTTTCAAGCCATAAAAAGACTTACGCAAGAGACAAGCATTCTTTACATCAAGTTGGTGAATGGGCAAAGAGTGAGATAAAGAAATAGTAAGTACCACAAGGATAGTTTCCGGTTTGATAACCGGACTGGAAGTCTAGTCACAATCAACACCTTCCCGTTGAGACCTGCCATCACCTACAAGACGGGCTTTATGCCTCTCAAAAGAACCATCACATTTCTTTTTATACCGAAAAATCCATAAAGACCGAATAATATTAGCATTTGAAGGACGAGGGGCCAACTCCCAAGTCTTACTATCAATAAGAGCATTATATTCATCTTGCATAGCATTTTTCCAATTCGGGTCATTCAGTGCACCAACAGGATTCCGGGGAATAGGGGAGATGGAATTGTTAGTGACACTTAAGGCTTGATTATGGTATTTCAAGTTCGTCTTAAATATCCCATGTTGACTACGTGTAGTCATACGAGGAACGGGTGGGGGGCTGGCAGGGATGGGGCTGCTGCCGTGGTGACGCAGCGAGGGAGAAGGAGGGGCTGGCAGCGGCGGGACTGCTGGCTGGGTTGCAGCAGGAGTGGGAAGGAGCTGACGGGAAGCTAGGGTGGTGGGAGGGACCTGCTAGACAGGCGACGAGGGAGGAGAGGAGATGGGTGAGCGCGGGTGTTGGGTTCCAGGAGGCGGAGGGGGCCGCATTTGCGGAGCAGCGGCCTGATCATGCAACAAATGTATTCTCAATGGGGAATTATCATCACCCAAAAACTCATATGAGGTAGGAGATGCACTATTTATTTGTGAAAATGGAAAGGAGTTTTCATCAAACCACACATGCCGGGCTATGATTATTTTTCGGCTCGATAAATCATAGCATTTGTACCCCCGGTGATTGGAAGGATACCCCAGGAAAACACACGGAGTGGACCTAGATTGTAGCTTATGAATTTGTGTGGAATGAAAGAGAGGAAAGCATAGACAACCAAAAACTCGGAGATGAGAGTAGGATGAGTGTTTTTGCTAAAGAATCTGAGTAGGTGTCTTATATGCTAAGATTTTAGAAGGGAGAATATTGTGTAGGTACGTTGCCATGGCCAAGGCGTGATGCCAATAGGAGGGGGGCATAGATGCACGGGAAAGGAGTGTATGAATAATATTATGTATGGATTTAATTTCCGTTCCGCCTTACCATTTTGGGGTGAGGTGTGCGGACAAGAAAATCGGAAAAGCATCCCGTTTTGTTCACAAAATATATGAAAAGGACCATTATCAAATTCACGCCTGTTGTCACATTTAAAAGTTTTGATTTCTTTTTCAAACTGAGTGCGAATGAAAATCCGGAAAGACAAGAAACAATCATAAACTTGGGACTTTTTTTTTATGGGAAAAGTCCAAAGAAAATTAGTGTAATTGTGAAGAAATAAAACATAATATCTGTGACCAGAAGAGCTAAGAACAGGTGAAGTCCATAAATCACTGTGAACAATGTCAAAGGGCATAGTAACAGTTGAAACAGAGTCATAAAAAGGCATTTTAATTAATTTCCCCAAAGGGCAAGAATGACAAACATTATTTCGAGCCTTATTACATTCAATCAAATTACTACTACGTAAAGAACTAAGAATTACATCCCCGGGATGACTTAAACGGGAGTGCCAAATATGAGGAGAGATGACGGTAAAAGCAGATGGTGCGGAAGACGAGATGGCTTGATAATTTTTGAAGAATGGATAAAGATCACCCGAACTAAGGTTTTTGATGAGTTTAGGTGCATGTAAAACATTTTTCAGGTTTAAGGAGGGATTTACTTGAAGGGATATATGACCATAACCACGAATCGAAATCATGTTACCATTACCAACAACAATGCTATTGTTTTTGCTCAATTGATAGTAAGACGAGAGAGTACCTTGGGAGTTGGTCATGTGAGATGTGGCTCCGGTGTCCATGTACCAATTATTGTCATCGGGCGGATTCAAAGACATTATGTGCATAGCCTGATCAATATCCGTGGGCGCATACCCACCATGTGATGACGGGGCTGCCGAATAGAACGACTGTGGAGGACCAGCACCGAGAACGCCCTGCTGTGACGAGGCCGGCCGCGGCTGCTGCCAGCCGCAAGGCTGTTGCCACCCTGCGGTGGGGTAAGGGCACGGTGGGGTGGCCCACGGCTGTGGCCCTCAAGCAGCCCAAGGTGGGAATGTCACGACCCAACTAGGGGCCGCGACGGGTACCCGGGGCTAACCACCGAGCACCGCTCGTTCTATGACTTATCCTGCTAATTTAATACTCCTTTAATCAATTTATATTCAAATCATAAAGAAATCATATTTTGTTTGAAACATAAATATTTTTGTAAACATAAGCCTTTAGGCTATCAACATAATATGCACAGATACGTATATAAGTTTCTACATAATGGCAACCTTGGGAGACCACACAACCCACATTGCGTATCTACGAGCCTCTACTGGAGTACTAGACATATACATATATACACAAAAGCATAGCTCGACTAGCACCTCCAAAATAGTGGAGTGCTCTTGTAAATCTGCTGATAGCTCCTATAGGTCTGTGTCGTCTCTCTGTCTACCTGTGGGCATGAACACAGCGTCCAAAGAAAACGGACGTCAGTACGAAAATTGTACTGAGTATGTAAGGCATAACAATGGAAATACGTCAATGAGATAAAGGAAACATCAATAAGGAGCAACTGTATATGACCGTCACGTATAGAAGAAATAACACATGCTGACTTACTTCATATCATATATTGTTGCGGAACGTGCAGCCCGATCCATATATCATCATATATAAATATATTGCCGCGGAACGAACGGCCCGATCCATATGTCATCATACATTAATATATTTCCGTGGAACGTACGGCCCGATCCATATATAGTATAGTATGTTAGTGCCGAGGAACGTACGGCCCGATCCATCGCGTCTGGGATGAAATCATGATATGCCAACTGTACAGGTGGCTATGCGTCTATAGCGCCTCACCTTTCCCCACTTCCCCTGAGAACATTTTCATATCATATATATATATATATATATATATATATATATATATATATATATATATATATATATATATATATATATATATATATACATAGATAATATTGATAACATGCAGGAGAACCCAAGGAAAAGCTATAACTCCATCGGAGTGACGTAAGGTCGAACACCTCCGGGTATATTATGGATTAATCATGATCGTCATGTCTCACCTTGAAGGGAAAATCATCATAAGGCGAGACTGTCAACGAAGACTAATATAAAAAGGGAACAGAAAATAGGGTCATAATCTTGTAAGAAGTCATTTCTTATACTTTTGGAAATCTTTAAGGAAATGTAGTCGTCATCCATGAATAAAATTGAGAAATCAAGAAATAGCTCAACATTCTTATATCGTCATTGAAATCATAACTTGAAATCTTAAAACATGAAATCGTTCTCATCGTAGTCATCATAAGAAAATATTCTCATCTTCAACATCATCGTTGTCATTACAAAACGTGTCCATCCTTATGATCATAAAAGCTTACAAAATCATAAACCTTTGTTTTGGAAAGATACGGACATTTTGGGACACATTTGCGGGTTATCAAGAGAGGAATCATGCCTTGGAATCATAACCGTTTAGCTTTGGAAAATGAGAAAGCTATGGAAGCATTCATGAAGTCGTACCATAGGAATCATGCCTTTGAAGGAAAAGGGACGAGCCTTAACATACCTTTGTCATTTAACATATATGTCACTCGCTTGTTCTCCTTCGATGCTCACGTTTCTACCTTCACAAGAAGTCGCATGAACGTTAGCCAATCGGTTACTTAAACGTGCCCACTATTTCTAGGAGAATTTGGGCAGCATATCCTTTGTTTCTACTACTTTTCCCATGTCATATTTCAACTCCCAACACTCACAATACTACTCACAATATCACAATCCACAATCGTAATTTATGTACATTTAGCAAAATCCACCATTTTCTTCCAATTAACTCACGTTTATGGGTTTTAGCTCATCATCATATTTTCCCATACATCACACCTATTTCATGGTTTACATGTCATTTATAACGTATTCATACCCGTAACACACTAACATTCATGATTCACTTCAAACCTTCACCCAACAATGTCACTATTCACCTTTCATGACCCATTTCCTACATTCTTCTTCAATCCAAGCATTTTAACTTATCAACACTTTAATCATCATGAGAAAGTTATGAAACTTACCTTAGATAGTGATTGAACAATTCTTGAGTGGAGTTCCCCTTCTAGCACCAAAACCCTACCTCACCTTCCTTAGGATTTTCTTGAAGAAGATAAATCTTACTTGAGTTTCAAACACTTTGATTCCTGAATTTGATGTTGTTAATCTTGGTTTCCTTTGATTTTCTTGTGGATGAGATGTTAGAGAGAGTTCTAGAGGGTTTTAGGACTAAAATGGTGGAAAAAAATGAGTTAGAAACGAAATTGGGTTTATATATAATTGTCCAGAAGATTCTGGACTGGCACAACATGCGACACTATGTGCGAGTCGCATGTCGAACATGCGAGTCGCATGTTGTGTCGCAGGTCATGCCAGAACGTGATGAACTATCTTCCGTAAAATGGCCATAACTTTTGATCCCGATGTGCTGTAAGGACCCACCACCTATGGGTGGAAATATATTTCAATTATCTACAACTTTTATACTGTGGTGTTTTTCCCAAATTCCGACTTAAAAATGGAGTTTTGGTCCCTACAAACCAGATCCTCCGAAAGTGTTTCCTTAACTCGCCCTTTTTGGATGGCTTGTGCCCATATTTGGCTTGTGGGTACTTCTTGAAACTCACTTGGATCCTAATTACCAACATAAGGGGCATTATAATTCTTCTCCTAAATATCTTTAAGACATCGCTAGTTCGATACTCGAAATTGTCCTTCGCCAGTCGATCCACTGTGCGTGAACGAAATTTTCCGGGGTGTAACAGGGAAAAACCAAGATGGGGCAGTGGCCCCTTGGTTCTGCGACGCAGCGGGCTGGTTGGCCTGGGCGTTGTTCTGGCTGCCCCCGTCGCTGCTCTGCCCATTCCCTGCGCCACCACGGTTGCTGTTGCGGGTGCCGCCGCTGCGACCGCGGTTGTTCTTCTTTCCACGATTGTGAGAATTTCCTCGATTATTAAAGGTATTTTCAGAATTGTTGGGCTGCCCATTACCAGAGAAATTATGAGGATTAATATTGTGGGAAACGAGAGCAGCATTTGACCCTGAGTCGTGAATGGCGTCCTCGCCATGGCTGTCTTCCTCAAGTTCGAGCATCGACCGGACAACGTCAAAAGATGGGAGAGGAGTACGGTGTTGCACCGTTGTTCGAAAAGTTTTATATTCTTCCGATAACCCACGCAGAAGACGGAGCACAAGTCGTTCGTTGGAAACTTTGTGGCCGACGTTAGCGAGATTGTCTGCAAGAAATTTTAGCCTGGTGCAGTATGCTTTCACATTCGGAAAATCCACCAATTTGGTGTTTGTGAATTTTGCATCAAGAGCAAGAGCCCTAGCTGATTTGTTGTCCTGAAAGAGATGAACAAGGCGATTCCAAGCCTCGACTGCGGTGTCCTCTTGATGAATGATCGTGTTGAGAAGATCATTAGATATCGTACCATATATCCATTGCCGAACGATGTCATCTAGCCGTTCCCATAGAGCCTTTGTAGCAAGTTGCTCGGCTGCAGTTGCCGGGGGTGGTACAATGGGGGAGGCAGGAGGTAATATGTGGTCGATCACCAAGTTTGCTCGACAATAGAGCTTGAAGAGGGTAGCCCAGTTATTGTATTGGCTTCCTTCATAGTCAAGAACAATAGGAATGCATGATTTGATATTGGTGATTGTAGTCGCAGGATGTAACTTGGACGCGTCAGCCATGGAGAAGAGAAGGAGGAAGGGCCGAAGAGGAGAGAAACGAAAGGAGGGTGGGTGGCGGCTAGGATGCTAGGGTTTTTGGAGAGACCTAGTCTGATACCATGTAAGAGAATATTTGCCGTGATTATTCTCATTCCTTCAATAGGTTAATATACAACATTTACAACATAATTGTAGGCTACAAATTAGGAACTAATTTGACTAATTTAATTCTAACATATGCTATCCTAAAATAGAAGATTACAAAATATATTTAACTAAATATTTACATAATCTAACAATTAATTATCTTGACAATTACTAACTGGTTGATTCATCAGCTACAGATTACAATGTCATAAATAAAACATTCTGCAAAGCCCACACACAGAGGACTGATGTTATTGAGCTCTAACAAAACAAAAAATGGAAAAGCTGAGAGATTTCAAATCTGTTTTAGCACAAAAAAATTTCTATTTCTTACCACATTAAGGTTTATTTCCATTAGTAATAAAGAAAATCCTATCCTCCTTAGAGACACAAGTGTCTATTTCAGTTCACTCTCCATCCCCCGTGCCCCACCAAAGAAAAATAAAGACAGAGACCTGGCCATAATACAACTTGTGGTACTCAAAATTTTTAAAATGCCATGAGTGGCATTTGTAGAGGAGACTTTGACTATTAAGCGTGCAAATACGCACTTGCTAAAATGTTCGGCCACAGTGCTATAAGATGTGATGTAAAACCTATCTCTACCAAACTTCCAATTTTAATAATTTTAACTTTATTTTTCTATCAAATCTGTGTAAGAACTTTTTTGGTTTCCCACTTGGCGGCCATATCCATTTTGGGTCCCGATTAATTCGGATTCACGCTGAGAAATCTCACTTTAGGGGTAACGCTCACTACTAACAACAACTTCATTCCAATGACTCAAACCCGAAAAACTCTGATTAAGGATGGAGTAATATTTACCACTCCACCATAACCTTTACTGATTGTGAAAGGACTTTGTTCGTTAGTTAGGTGGGGAAAGAAATCATGTTACTTAGTGGTAAAGTCACAGCACTTCTTGATAAGATAAAAGTCTATAACGTATGACAGGAAATCGTGTTAAAAAATCATGTTTCATTTTTTAATTAATTTCAACGACATTGGATCAACATAATATTTTGCATAATGCCATGCATTTAACAACCAGATAAATTGATACAATTAGCTAAAAGACACTCCAGAAGTTGACTGACTTTCACTAATACAACTTGTAGTACCCAAAATTGACACTCTTAACCAAATAACACTCCAATCACTGACAATGAATTTGATGTCATTAAATAAATCTTCTAAGATCATTGCTTTGTGTTGATTTGGTATTAATGATTAAGATTGAGATGTTGATTTGATATTGATGATTAAGATTCATAGCTTAATTTTAGGAATATACTGTATTGATGTAATTGATTAGGAATTGATTGTGCAATATTATCTTTCCTTATTTAGTCTTAGAACTCATGTATAAGTACCCATTCTTATGGGTTGTATAATCATTCAGAAATACAAGAAGTCTTTTCTTTTTGCTAAAAATCTTCATTGTATCAGAGTCATTGCGGCCTTTTTGAGGTGATATTTCTCCCTCGCAGCACTAGGGTTCCGTGTTTTATCAAAGAGGTCGAGTTTTTCTCTCTTTGTGGCTGTCCGCACAAAAAACTCCTCCCGTTCATTTCGTTTCTGGATTTTTTTTCTCTGTTGGGGTCGCTGGAACATTCTGAGCCTGTCCCTATTAGTTTTTATTTTTTTCGATCATCGGAATTAGGATTTCGGCGTGGCAGCCAACTTTCCGACGATTTTTTTCTGGAATTGTTTTTCCATATCTCGGCTCGTAGGCCTATTCTGATCCTTCCCATCCAGGTTCTAAAGTTGACCTTTTCAGATTCTAATGTTAAAATTATGGGTGACACAAAAATGGTAGATAATATGGGTGACACTACTTCTAGAGAGACTTTGTCTCAGGATGAAGTTCAACATTTTCGCCGTCTTCTGAACAAACTTGACTCTACTAGTATTGCTAGCCCCAATTATGGGCAGTCAGGTATTGCTTTTAATGCTCAGCTTAATTGTTGGATTATTGATTCTGGTGTGAATAGACACATGACAGGTTGTTATACCCCATTTTAATTGGGTTAAATTAAGGTACAACATATTGGTGATTCCTAAATGAATTAATTAATTTAAGGAGTCGCCACCTAATTATTTTAGAGGTGAATTAGGACACCTATAAATCATGTAACATTAACTCCGTTTAAAATCTACTAATTTAAGATTCTAGATAAGGTTTCAATTAATCTAAAGGGAAGGTGTTAAGCACCCTTTAAGATCTGCATTAAAACGGTTAACCGACCGGACTCAAGATAAGTTAAAATAAGGCTAAATGAATGTGAAAATTTACTTAAAACATGTGTAGCTACCTTAAGCGATTGAGAAGAATGTGACTGTTGATTAAAGACTCTAAACCGCATGGCAAAACGACTTTGAAGCTTTCAAGATTAACGGAAAAATAATAAGTTTAATACTTGACTTTGAAACACGGTTTACAACATTTGAAATGTAAGTCATTTGGTTCTGTCAATACAGCCAAATAGTCCAGAAAATGCCTTTTAGCCAATTCGAAAATATTTGTTTTGCTTCTACTAAAGGTTTTGCTATTTAAAACTCTTAACTCGAGGCAAAGTACGACGTAACTAAATGAGATTTCCCGATGCCCGTATGTTAGTCCTAGGCTTGGTTCAAACACATAACCACAGTTAGGAAATTAAAGACCAATGCTAGTCACAAACAAGCTATCAGTTTATAAGAACAATAATTTAACCCCATCCCAACACTTTTGGTATTACTCTGTTGTCCTTGTACAAACAAGAACGGGAACTCAAACGGTACGGTTCGACAAAGAATGAGACGCCCATCCCTTGAGGTTTGTAGTGGTGAGTCTTAATTAAGACTCCATTTTAGCTCCCATGTGTACGTGTAAAGAGACAAAGAAAAAGGAAAAAGAAATTAGAGAAATAATTTAATTCTCAAACATAAGAAAATATTGAACTACGGCCATTTTGAACCAATATGAATTCTTCACTACAACATATGTATATAAATAGCGTGTACAGATGGGAGAGGAAACAAACATTAAGGCCATTTAAACACCTAAGTGACACATACTACTCTTGAAGATTTTCACGCATAAATATGATTTTTAAAACGTGGGAAAAATAATTTGAAAGACTTGATTTCTAATAACATTTGCATCTACCAAGTACACATCATCTCTAAACCATAATGTCTACAATGACAAATTTTAAAACACGTTTTATAGTAAACTTTAAGCACAGGATCATATTTTATGTTTAAATAAAGTCGGGGGTCAACAAAGAAGCATCACAAATGTACATTAAACTTCATTTAGCATTTTAACTGGACATTCAAAACGTACAGGATATAACAAAGTTATACTAGCGATATTTTACATAGATATAGGCTGGATATTATTAGAATAATGCTTCTTAACAATACACCTCAAATAGAGGAACTAAGAATTAAAATAAAGATCAAGGCAAGACCTCATTTAGATAAATACATCAAAATAAATTCCTAATACCATGACATCTAAAAAAACTGACAGAAACACTCAGGAATTTCGTAGCTCACATATACATATTCAACTAAAAGATATATATAAACTCAACATGGTGCTAATAAAAGAGAAATACAAGGCTGAATCTATCGGATTTTAACACCTAAGATCCGGATTAGTAAACACGATTTTGATAACATCTACCGACATAAAAGTGCTCAAGTGGTGACTTCTTCACAAAATTATGACGAACTTGATTCATACTTCTCACTTTAGCAAACAGAAACTTCATTTAACCAAACTAACTGCTAATCACATTTTTAGATACTTGTTTCATAACATTTTGTTTATCTACAAATGACAGCCATTGCATTATTAAACAACACAGCAATTCCAAATAAAAGAGAAATAAAAAATAAAAATAAAAAAGGGCCAGATTTACCTTCCACGTGGGCAGTGACTGGGGCTTTGA
Organism: Lycium barbarum; assembly: GCF_019175385.1. Lineage (NCBI taxonomy): Eukaryota > Viridiplantae > Streptophyta > Magnoliopsida > Solanales > Solanaceae > Lycium > Lycium barbarum. Next base: position 6,751,159 of record NC_083344.1, read on the forward strand.
GGTCCAAAATCCACTACTCCTCCACTTAACAAATAAGAAAAAAAGTTGACGGACAAAGGGTTTGAAGGATTTTTATGGCTACCCACAACTTTTTTTTTCTCCCCTTTTTGCTGGGGTATTAGAGGAGTATTTATAGGCAAACATTAGATTTTTAGAATCTGAAATTTTAACACCGCAAAGAGGTCACGGGCTTGAGATTTTGGCTCCAAAAGAGCCATTTGAAAAAAAAGACCAATCTCTAAAAAAATGCATGTTTCTTCAAAAGTTGTTTTTGGCTTTTAGTTTGACCAAAGCTTGTAACAGAGATGAGAGGAAGAATTTCACAAAAATGGAGCTGCAAACTCTAGTCTAAGGGCGAGAGATTTGATTTTGTTCAAAAGGGGAAAGGGATGAGGGGTGGCTTTGGAAAGGATGAAAAGTTTTAAAACCTTCATTTTGTTTCTAGCTTTTGTTTGGCTGAAGGGAGAAGGGATTTTTAATAGGGCTTTCAGTTTTGGGCCTTATCAAGGCTATTTGGGCTCAATTTTAATGGACTTGCTGATGGGTTGGGTTGTTTAAATTGATGCAAGACTTGAGTTTTAAATGAATGATCTCTTCACCTTTAATTAGTTTATTTGGTCTTCTTTGTCTTAATAATATGGACTAAGATTTAACACTTTCAAACATATATACTTGTTTTTTTTAAAAAGCAACTAATTATAATAATAAAATCTAATACTTGAATATTTGAACAATATTAATTTGTTATGTAAATTTGTCAGATAAACTAGATAAAATAATATGTCCAAATTATTAATGACCAAGAAGCGTAAAATAAATTAATTGGAGGAAAAGTGGGACAAAATTGGTGTCAACACAGGCTCTTCTAAAGGCCTTCAAAATTACTCTCCTAGACCCAAAGGGGATTATGTCAGAATAGCCAATGGCTCTCTAACCCCTGTCTCTGGAACAGGTTCAGTCGTTTGTACTCCTGATATTACCTTATCATCCATTCTCCATGTGCCTGATTTTCCTATTAACCTATTATCTGTTAGCGCTATCACCAAATAACTAAACTATAGTGTAAGATTTTTTCCTGATTATTGTGTTTTTCAAGACCTTTATACAAGGAAGAAGATTGGTAGTGGTAGATTACATGATGGCTTATATTTGATCGATGGAACTCGAGACTCTAGACAGGCCTTTTTTGTAGGAAATAAGGATGTCAACCAAGAAATAATACAGTGGCATAGATGGTTGGGGCACCCATCTTTTTTTGCTTTAAAAAGGTTATACCCTAGTTTATTTTCTAGAACTGAGTTCGAATCTTTATCTTGTGATGCATGTGAATATGTCAAGCACACTAAAAACTCTTATCCTCTAAGTTACAATAAAAGCACAATTCCCTTTTTGACTATTCATTCTGATGTCTGGGGTCCTACGTAAATACTTTCTTTGTCTGGTAGTCGATGGTTTGTTACTTTTATCGATTGTTGCACTAGAATGACATGGTTATATCTATTAAAAGCCAAAAGTGAAGTTTTCTCCTGTTTTTAGTCATTTCATAAGATGATTTGTACTCAATTTTAGGCTAAGATAAAGATATTTCGAACTGGCAATGGCACAGAATACATGGATAAAACTTTTGGAGCTTACTTGGAGTCTTTGGGATAATCCATCAAACTAATTATCCTTATACTAGTGCACAAAATGGGGTTACTGAAAGAAAAAATAGGCATTTGTTAGAAGTAACAAGATCCCTTTTGTTTACAATGAATCTGCCGAAGCCTTACTTAGGGGATGCCATTCTAGTAGCTGCCTACCTCATCAATAGAATTCCACTTAAAACTCTTAATTTTCAGAGTCCTTTAGAAGCTTTAAAGGGTAAAAATGACTATACTGTTCCTCCAAAGATATTTGGGTGTGTTTGCTTTGTTCATGTTAGGAACCTTGGGAAACTTGAACCTAGAGCACTTAAATGTGTCTTTATTGGGTATTCTCCAACACAGAAAGGGTACAAATGTTATCACTCTCTTTCTAGGAGATTTGTTTGTCAGTATGGATGTTACCTTTCGGGAATCTGAGCCCTATTTCAGTATTACACCATCACCTCTTCAAGGGGAGAATTATAAGGAAGAAGAGATGGTTTTTCCTAGTTCCATTGTTGAAATTACTCACACAAGGGAAAGTGAAATTGAGAAAGAGTTCAGAGGGAGACTGTTGAAACTACTGCCACAAGGGAAAGTGAAATTGGAGAAAGAATTCAGGGGGAGACTGTTAGGCGTTTGGATAGGCCTGATTTGATAACTTACTCAAGGAGAAATAGAGCAGAAGAAGCCATCATACAACCTACCGAAACTGAACCTTCTTCTTCTGGTGAGTTATCTATACATCCTAATGAGTTAGATTTGCCTATTGCTCATAGGAAAGGAGTCAGATCTTGCACTAAACACCCTTTATCTAGCTTTGTTTCCTATAATTCTTTGTCGCCCTCCTATAGAGCCTTTGCCTTGTCTATTTCTTCTGTGTCTATTTCCCAGAATTGGAGGGAAGCTTTTACAGATTCTAAATGGAAGCAGGCTATGATGGAAGAAATAAAGTCCTTATCAAAGAATGAGACTTGCGAACTTGCAGCTTCACCACCAGACAAGAAGTTGGTTGGTTGCAAGTAGGTCTTCACTGTAAAACATAAAGCTGATGGTTACATTGAAAGGTTCAAAGCAAGATTGGTGGCTAAAGGATTCACTCAGACTTATGGAGTGGATTATCAAGATACATTTGCTCCTTTGCAAAAATGAACACTATTAGAATTCTTCTGTCTTGTGCAACTAATCTTGACTGGGACTTACTAAAGTTTGATGTGAAAATGCATTTTTTCATGGAGACTTAGAAGAAGAAGTGTACATAGAGATTCCTCCTAGTTTTGGTATTGAACAAAGTCAAGGAAAGGTATGCAGACTGAAGAAAGCCTTGTACGAATTGAAGCAATCTCCTAGAGCTTGGTTTGACATATTCTATAAAGCAATGATCTTCTTTGGTTACCAACAAAGCAATGCGGATCACACCCTCGTTATAAGACATCAAAGGGGTAAACTCACACTTCTCATAGTTTATGTTGATGACATAATAATGACAGGAGATGACAAAGAGGAGATGACCCAATTGAAGAAGTTGTTGGCATAGGAATTTGAGATCAAGGATTTAGGAAAATTGCAGTACTTCTTGGGAATTGAAGTTGCTAGATCAGAAACAGGAATCTTTATTTCTCAAAGAAAGTATATTTTTGATCTCTTGAAAGAAATAGGTATGACAGGTTGCAAACCAGCAGAATCACCCATTAAAAGCAATCATAAACTACAAAGCGAAGTTGGAAAGTTAGTTGTGTCATACGCTATTTTAACCGGGGTCAAAATAGTTTACAACATCCGGGTAATTCCGGGGTTATTTAAAGTTAAGGAGTCGCCACCTAATTATTTACGGTGAATTAGGGCACCTAAAGTTTATTAAAGTAGTTATCTAAAGTTGATTTTATTTTAAAGTCTACGAAACCAAATGATTCTAGGTACGGGTTCAACTGATTTAAAGGGAAGGTATTAGACATCCTTTAAATTCCATTAATAATGGTTAACCGACCAGACTTATGTTAATTAATTAAGGCTATAAAGAATACAAATATAACATTTTAAATGTTTGGGAAAATAGTTTGTAAATGTTGCTAAAGTTATAAATATAAATATAATAATGCTATTTGAAATAGGACTTTAGGAAAAAGGGTAATAATTTTCCTAAAAGACTTTAGCTGTAAATAAACTAAAGAAAGTGTGAGATGATACAATGTTTTATAAATATTTGGAGAAAATAAGTTATCTCGACTAACAAATTAAAAGAATCATTATAAGATTAATATCGATAAAGTTTCAAAATTTTACGGTATTAAAACATGACGAAATCGTCGAAAATCGGAGAAAGGATTTTAATGTATGAAAAGAATAATCCAAGTCTTCATGATTTTAAAATATTTGAAATCGACATGATTTGTTTTGAAGGTATGGTTATTACTTAGTCCTTGGCATCCTATTGGGAAATCATTTCGTGTAGCCAAAAAATGTTGCAGATATTAACATTTAAATTCATTCTAAGTTTTTAAACGACCCTACTTAGTCTTCCAAAAACTAGAATTCCTACAAACCCTGCCAAGATCCGTCTAAGTCAAGGAAAACAAAATTAAGATAAAGTATTAGTCGTATAATACAAATCAAACACACACAATAAGTAAAAGAGCAAATATAACTAAATGGGATTAATCCATTTAAGCACGGCTGCAAAATTTTCTTTCGCCACGTGGGATTTGGCCCAAGAATCTCTTTATAAAGTGCGGGTTAGGGCTGACTCGAGAAGAGGATTTCGTTGGGCTTTGGCCCAACATCGAATGCGGAAGATGTCGAGTCCCGAATTGGGAGTCCATTTTTTCTCCGATGTGTACATGTAAAAAAAAAAGATCAAGAGGATTAGAGTCGTACGTAACTGCTAAATAAGGCAAAAACATATATAATGTTAAACTTCCAAATACACATGTTGATAGTAGGCATAAAGAAAGTCGCAGCAAATCTTGAAAATTAGTCGGACGCCAAATTTTATGTTAAAGTTAAAATCTGTAAGATCCCAATAGCATTTTGCTTTGTAAAAGACTTAGCGTGTTGCCAGCAAAACTTGGACTCAGTTATTAAAGATAGGCAGTCAACAAATCAAACATAAAGATAAATGTAGTGCTACATTTCAGGTACTAAAAGTTCACACTATTCGTATATATGCTTCACCAGAGTTACACCGATCAACGTTTTAACTACTCTTCTTAATTAATATTCCAAGTTGCAAAATATTTTCTTTTGTATGCTTTTCGGTGAAATGATATTTCATTGGCATGACAGTTAGCTATGAGAATAATGGTTTGTTTCTCTGAACATTTTGTGGTGCTAAGATTCGGAACTGAAAGGGCATACTTTACAACCTTTTTGGACTCAGAAAAGAAAATCTTTGAAAGAAAGAATACTACTAATTTCATTAACTTTCAGCACTTTTGATCAAGGAAAATTAGTAGAACTTTCAGCATTTCTAAAACCTTAAAGAAACCCAGTCCAAAGTTAATTATCTCAAATAACAATCAGAATTCCAACCTTAACGTAAACAATCCCAACACGGGAGTTAAACAAAGGTTTACAATTTACGAAAAAGAAAGTTGATTCAAAGCTACTAGAAAAGTATTTTGGGAGTTATATCTTAACCAGTCTACTGTGAGATTGGAAAGTTGGATGGTCAGCCTAAGTTTTCCCTTTAGCCTTTGATAAACTTGTTCAGGCACAGGTGAAAATGGTCAGATTATAAGTAGCGCAAAACCAAATCTATAGACAGAGATCTAGAGAAGCAGATTCAACCAAGTTATTAATTCAATTGAGGTAAATGTGTTGCTTCTTCATCTAGAACATCTACATGTAGCATCTGCTTTTTGCCTATCAAATATTGGTCTCAAACATATGAAACTTTTCATTGCTTCGGAAAACCCCATCTTTGCTTAGGAGAAGTTTTAAAGAAAATCTCACAAAATTTTCACAAAACAGATATGAAAATGGGGAAGGCCATAAAAAAAAATTGTTATACCAAACACATTTTATCCCACCTAAAGGAAAAGGAACCTATAACATGCTTTGTACACTATGCGGACATAACATAATTCTTTAAACTACGAACACTAAACAAGTAGTACAAACTACTCATGACCTCTAGCAGTTCATCAAACGCAGATTCTTCAGTCGACTTACCAATTCCAACTATAGCATATTAAACACAGTAAGCAATTAAACGAACATAAATATCAGTTTTAATTCACCACCAAACTGCTTGAACATATTATTTTTTTTTAAAAAAAAACAAGATGGACAATGATACATACACGAGTTCATGAAATCTATTCGTATCGCCTTTCACCCTTACACATAAACTAGGCTCAAGATTGAATTAGGCCATTTATCAATTGTAGAAGCCATACGAAATAACCAATGCGAAACATGTTTTTTTTTTTTTTTGAATCACAAATGGTAACAACGCGATATTAAAACATGACTTTCTATGCTAACAGAATTCTAACAAAACGATGAATCGAAATAGTGTCAGATTTTACTTGTTCGTGGTGCAGTGAACTAGGACGTCGAGGCCTCGAATCTACCCTCCCGTTATGAACGGATTCGAAACTTGAGTAAAAAAATTAACTGTCTCTTTTGAAGTTAAAGTTTTGCTGAGCAGCGACGAAAGTTAATCGAATCGTCGGAAATTTATCTTTCATCAGAAATTCATATTTCAACAGAAGCGTTTTTCTGATTTGAAGAGTTCAAGACCAGATGAAAAGAAACTCGTAATTTTGTAACAGAAATAAAAATTTGTATCACCAACAAGTGTTCTCTCTTTCTCCCTTGCGGCTGAAGACATAACGATGTATATATAGGAAAAGGTTAGGGTTCCGATTTGGGCAGGATAATGAAATTGATTCAAAGTTAAATCGAATGGACCGTTCAAAGCAGATGGTCACGTGATTCGATTCGGATATTACCCGAAGTGGTTCGATTTTTCTATTCTTTTTGAATCAGTTGTGTTTGAGAGAAAAAATATGGGAAGGCTCTCCCTTTCAACGACAGACTAAGTACGTAAAGCCAAAGGAGAGGACGATTTTGTGTGGAAATGGGGTAGACATGGATTGCTTTCGCTAAAAGGGGTCTGCGTTTTGCTAAAGTGGGAGAGGGGAGAGAGAAGGGGACGGAGGAGCTGTGCGTATTGCACGAAAAAGAAGGGCACGGATCTGCCATGGTTGAAAGGAAGCATGGCAGTTTGTCAGAAAATGGAAAGAGGAGAAGATGACCATGTGCGGCTAGGGTTGCTGTCTTAGGAGATGATGAATAAGTGAAGGGAATGGGCTGGTCGGGTCGGGTAATGGAGTGGGCTGGATTGGGTAAAAAAGTAATGGGCTGGTCTGTTGAGTAATGAAACGGGTGTGGGAATTGGGATGTCATTAGGACGTGGGCTAGTACCGAATGGAAATGGTAGTGGACTGATTTGGGCTCAAATGTTGGTCAAAAAATATTGATCCTTTCTCCTCTATTTAATTATTTTTGGGCTTTTAACTTAATAACTAGTACAAAATATATTATGTGAAGGCAAATAGTAATTAGTGTATATAAAGTAAAAATCCATTTAACGAGTACGAATCCTAAAATGAAACGATGGCGAACCGTTTAAAATTTGTGATAAAGTAATGAAAGTAACGATGTTAATAGTAATAAAAAATATCAGTGAAAACAAAGTATTTAGATCGTTAATAAATTTAAAAGCCCAAGGAAATAAATTGGAATAAAGGAGGGACAAAATTGGGTGTCAACAAGTTGATACAGAGAGATATCAGAGGCTGGTTGGGAGACTCATTTATCTCTCTCACGCTAGACCAGACATAGCCTATTCAGTTAGCCTGGTGAGTCAGTTTATGCATGATCCCTGGGATCCTCATATGCAAGTTGTCTTTCATATTTTGTGGTATCTGAAGTCTGCTCCAAGAAAAGGTCTACTTTACTCCAGACATGGTCTCCAAATAGAAGCCTTTACAGATGTAGATTGGGCTGGATCTAGGGCTGTGCATATTAACGGTTAAACCAATAACCCGAACCAATTAATGGGTCATTGGGTTAATGGTTCGGGTTAATGGATTACTGGTTCGGGTATCGGGTGGTGCCCTGTGGTTATTGGCTTATTGGGTCGGGTCACGGTTTGGTCATTTTTGTTAACGGGTGAACCGATAACCCGATAACCATTTATTAATTATAATTCTACCGTTCCATATATAAAGTCACTTGACTAAATTTAGGGTTCACTTGATTTCTACTTCATAAACTCAGTCTCTCAAGCGGCGTATCACAACAGAAACCCTTCTCCTCCAACTCGCAAGACGCAAGCCCGACTTGAAAACGTAAACTTACTAAACTATTTTTTACTTCTTCTACATTGCTTTCAATTCTCACTCTTGTTTATGTGTTTTTGTATTTCTCTGTTTTGGGGGTGTTTGTTGGGGTTGGGAAATTAGGGAAATCACTTCCTAGCAGAAAAAGTTCTTCGTTCTTGAATTTTTTTTGTTCGGCATAGTTTTAGGAGATGAAGCGACTTTCAGTTTTGAAGATGGGTTCCTTGTTCTTGAATTTGTTTTGTGTGAAATCTTAACGGTTAAACCGATAACCGAACCGATAACAAACAACAACCGATTAACCGATAACCCATTAACCGATATCTTAACGGTTCTTTAATGGTTTAACATGTCTATAAACCGATAACCGATAAGTTGAACCGATAACTTTGAAACCCGAACCGAACCGACCGATATGCAGCCCTAGCTGGATCTCTAGATAACAGAAGGTCTACATCCAGTTACTGTACACTCGTAGGAGGAAACTTCGTCACTTGGAGAAGCAAGAAACAAAGTGTAGTTGCCAGATCAAGTGCGGAGGCAGAATATAGAGCTATAGCCCAGGGTGTTTATGAACTTTTGTGGTTACAAAAGATACTAGAAGAATTGAGATTGTCGAAAAAAAAGGAAGCTTTCCTTGTATTGTAAAACCGAGGCTGCAAATAGTATAGCTCAAAATCCAGTCTAGCATGACCGAACAAAGCATGTTGAAATTGATTAACACTTCATCAAAGAAACAGTCACGGGTGGTGTCTTGAGTTTGTTCCATGTGTCATCGGAAAAACAACTAGCTGATGTGTTTACCAATGGCTTTAACAAATAGACTTTTCATACACTAGTTTGCAAGTTGGGCATGTGCGACATCTTTGCACCAACTTGAGGGGGAGTGTTGATTTGGTATTAATGATTAAGTTGAGATGTTGATTTTATATTGATGATTAAGATTGATAGCTTAATTTTAGGAATATATTGTATTAATATAACTAAAAAGGGCCAAAATTACCCCTGAACTTTGGGAAATAATTCATCCATACCCTTCGTTATACTTTAGGGCCAATTATACCCTTATCATTATACTATGAGGTCAATTATACCCTTATGTCTAACAGCTACCACGTGGCATCATCCCAGCCCTTCAAAATTATTTTCCCCTCAAATAATTTTTTACCCACTAAAATAACCCAACCTGTCCCGACCCGAATTTTTTTTCTCCAGCCAAAGTGATACGGACCCAGTTCACCCATTTTCTTTGTTTAAGCACCACCCTTTTAAAAAGTCGCACAAGTTAGAAGGGAACTTTTTCGCTACATTTTTTCTGTCTTTTTCAGTTTTTTTTTTTTTCTTTCTCTTTCAATTCCCAACTAACAAGTGAATTAGTTCTGTTCATTCGGTGCTCCCACTGTCTTCCTAGATTACAATTAACAACCATTTCCCCTCATAATGTAGAAAAATGTTTAGAACGAGGACCAACACGCCCTAACTCTAAAACTGCATTATTTCTGACATCCTCACTTTTGTATACCTCCTCAACAATGACATCATCAACAAAGATCTGATCGAATGGTTGGAGTTCCTCTATGTTCTCCACATGCAGGCCACTATCCAAGGTAATATGTAGTTGGGCATCAGACGCCTCAACCTTTTTATTCATTTGTGCCTGCAAGACATGGATATCTGAGCCAAATTGGTCTATCTCTTGTCCGAGCTCAGTTCTACCTTCTATCAGTTGTGTAGCCATGTTTGTAAGACCATCACGGAGAAACCCATAAAATTTCATTTGTTGAGCTTGTTCTGTTAGCCAAGATAGGCTCACTATCTCTGCTTCTTCAAAGCTATCTACTTGTGGGAACTCGCTCTCTTCTTCTGTTTGAGGTTCGACTTGAGTATTGGCTAAGCCTATAACTTGTAGATCCTTACAAGTTTCGGCCGCGACCTGCATCTCTGTGAGTTTGGCACGAATCCTCTCTATGGCTTTCCACATTTCTGCGTTTTGCTGTCTCATTAATGCATCATGCTCCATCATTTGCTCCCCTATTTGCTTCATCATATCGCTAACCCGAGCAAGACTTTCCGCATCCTCCACTTCGTTACTCTTTTCGACATCACAAATAACAGGAGATTCATAATAGGGGCTCGAAGATGGGGAGTAAGAGTTAGGACAGCCATTCGAATGACCGTCTTGACCACCACATATATTACAGATATTCCACTCAAAAGATTGGGAAGGTGCACACAACCCATTCCCGGAAATATTTTGACAGTGTTGCCATAAGTGAGGTCCTCCACAAATCAGACAAGGATCACCAAAATAGGAACAACCAATATTCGACCAATTTTTACTCCAAGATGCCATGTCAAGCAAGCTAACCAAATTATTAAATTAAAAATAAAATAAATAAATAATAAATAAATAAAAACTTGAATAGAAATTCAAAAATCCAAATTAGAAAAACAGTAATACTGCTAAGTCCCCGGCAACGGCGCCAAAAACTTGTTGCTCCCAAACGCACACGCAAGTATACCTGGTCGTACAAGTAATATAGACCGTTAAGTTCATATATCGATCCCACAGAGACTTAGATTCTACTGTTAAGCTAATTCAAATTCTAATGAAACTATTCAAGAAAGTGAAAATTAAGATGTTTGTTGTGCTAAAACTAAAACTGAAAAGTAAACAATTTGTGATGGGTGTTTTTGTGACAGGGAATATCTTGACAAAGATTGTAAGAATTATCAGATGAGAGAAAGATCTAGGGTTATGGCTTTCGACAATCCAGTTAATTTGCGGACAATTCCACCTATTTTATTTCCTAGGTTACTAGTTGACGGGTTAATTATACTTTATGATATTCTCTCAAACTACTCACAAGCCTGTAGATTAACTATAACGCCTATATCTCTATGGTCATCAGAGGTAACAAGAACGCATTTATTTCTCCGTAGGGCTAAAGGGTATATCTCTATCCTCAGTAGCGAAACGATTAAATTGAACAAACTCTATTTATTCTTATTGCGTACGTGAATTCCCTTCCTCAAGTCCAATTCGCGCACCACAGATAGTGTCTAACTATTGGCCAGATAATCAAACAATTAAGATCAAGAATAAATAAGCAACCCAAAATATGGAAAATCAATAGATAATAATTGTCATCAAACCAACTTTCAAGTCATTCGCCACAACCCTAGAATTAAGAAGTTTAGCTACTCATGATTCGATCATAGAAAAAAGAATTCATGAATAATCTAGGGTTGAAAAAGATGAAAAATAAAATAAACCTAGATAGAGAAAATAGAAAGGTGGCTTACAAGTCTTTGAGTAATCCCAGCACCCCATTTTCAGCTAATAAAACGTCTATATACAGTCTAGGGTAAAAACAGAAAATAAGTAAACCTAATCCTAGTCGAATCGGGAAAGCTTGCGCAGAACCCCGCTTTCCTTCCGCGATGCAGAAGGATCGCACAAAGTACTGAGGCCTCCCGCTTTCCTTCCGCGATGCGGAAGGAAAGCCTGATGGTAATGCCTGGGCTAGTTTTGTCCGCTTTCTTCACACGATGCGGAAGGAAAGCGGACCCTTCAGTCGAATTATTTTCCTTTTAGTTCGTCCTTTGTGGTCTTCAACTCGTCACCTCATCTACTCGTCATATGCTCCAAAATCAATCACTTTAAGCACAATTTTCGATCGTTTGTCATCATCGTACCTATACACATGAAATATAACGACATAAGTTCGAATACGATGATTGCATCATGAATTAAGCGATAAAAGTCATAAATGTAGGATGTAAATGACACAAAACATGATATTTGTGCCAAATATCAAAAGTCTTGAGCTTGGAGAGAAATTCTCTCGAAGGAGAGATCCCTCGGGAATTGGTGATCTTCGCTACCTGACATTTTTAGACTTGCAAGATAACCGGCTTACTGGCTCTATACCAACACCAATCTTCAATATTACAACGATGCAAAATATTGGTCTTGCCGGCAACAATCTTGCTGGTATGCTTCCAACAACTATATGCGACCATCTTCCAAACTTGGAAGGGCTTTACCTCTCTCAAGAAACTCTCTAGATGGAGTTATTCCACCAAATCTTGAGAAATGCAGAAAGCTTCAAGTCTTGTCATTGTCGCTCAATGAGTTTATTGGAACCAAGAGAACTAGCTAACTTAACAGCTCTTACAAGATTAAATATTGTAACTCTACTTTTGGAAGATAGTATGATAATTCCTTAAAAGAAAAATTAAACCTGTCTTCCTTTTTTCTCTTCCGCCAAACTGGTAACTCATATATTTCCCCAATTGACAGGAGAAGTACTAGTGGAGTTAGGTAATCTTAAGAACCTACAGGTGCTGATATTACCCCAGAATGAGTTTACTGGTTTGGTCCCTGCAAGCATTTTCAATACGTCAGCACTGAAGGTCCTAGCACAAGCTTTGAGGTACTCTACCTTCAGATTTAGGTCACGGAATGCCCAACCTAGAAGAACTTTATTGTGCATCAACCAATCTAAGTGGTTGTTGACATCTAATTTTTGACCTCGCATAATTTATTTTAATTGTTCAAAGTACTTAAATATTAAATGGGGTAATATATTTTATTTTTAGAAAATTAGGATGATTTTATAAACTATGCAGATAATATTTTACCTTTATTGTTTGGTAAAATAATTTCTATAATAAGTCATTTGGAAATTACTTTACAGCAATTAATGATGCATTTTACTAATATCAACCAGGAAATAGTGTAAAATAACTATTTATTTAATTTTTCAAATTATCAGAAATTAATCAACAAATATTTATCCTATTTTTGAAGGAAATTGATTAATTGAAATGAATAATATTTTCCCCCAAAATTTCAATTTCTGCACACTCCATTTTATATGGACAATTTTCGAATTAATTATAATTAATTTAGATAATTAATTATGGTTATATATGTAAATTTCTTATTATATGTTTAATTATGGCTACAATTGAAATAATCAATTAGTTAGTCGAATTGGGCCTTAATTGAAATAATAAAATTCATGTTTTAATTCAATTAGCGCCATACTTGTAAATCCAGTATTTTGTGAAAATTAGTTGTGTTTTAAATTAATTGATTATTTAGTTTTAATTAAAATGCTTAGTAAATGAATCCCTTTAAATTTTACCTACTCATTAATTTGCATTTTTGTCCCTTATATACACATTAATATATATATATATATATATATATATATATATATATATGCTTCCCCTTTCCCTTTCCCTTTTTTTTCTCTCGGAACCCTAGCACCGCCATGGAGGCGGTGGACACGCTACTACGTCACCTTGCCATTTGTGGCAAATTTCAGACGTACCATGCTTTCGCAGGTCTGGTATGGCTGTGTTGATATGCATTTAATGTTTTGCATCTTTGCTATCAAATATTGTCCAAACATGGTATATTTCATCTTTTTTGCTTTGTTTTTAGTCGATTCAACGGTATACTCTGTGAATCTTTAATTACCTTTGGTTGTTTGTGATTTTGAATCTCTGGTTGCTATTGGTTCATGAGGAACCTAGAAGATCGACCTTTTGAGGGCGAGATGTGACCCTTTATTTGCTTTTTGTATCTAATCCTAACCCTACAACATAGATGTGAGGAGGAAACCCATAAGAAGGGGAGTTATCCCACATTGGCTAAAGGAGGGTTTTGGGTTTTTCTATTTAAGGGACCCTATTTCTTTGTTGTAGAGCAAGTTTGAGCATACTAAAAAATATATACTCAGAAGACTCGAAATATTTAAGGATTTTTTCAAAAAATTATTTGAAGTCTTTAGAATTTTCTGAGTCAAGTAAAGAATTTTTAAGAAAAAAAGAAAGGGGAATTTGTTCTCTTTGTTTTTGCGGGGTTTCTGTGGCTGTGCTTGGGTTTGGAGGAGTTCAAATCTCCAAGTTTAAATCTCGATACAAAGCTGCACTTGCAAAAGGTAAAATTCTTTTCATGTTTTTCTTATATTAATTTGCTTATTTGTTGTATATGTGTGGGAGCTACTAGTGTAGTTGTTTGAGTTAGGTTTATATGTGCGAAGTTAAGTCATGTTCATTTTTTTCACTTATTGATTCAATTTTGCATTTGATGTCTACTTAGTCTCTTTTTGAACTCTGTTTGGTATTTCTTGATCCATTAAGGAAGTTTGTTTGCTTATTAAATGAATAATAATAATAGAATATATGGTTAATAATCTATATAGGATGGATTGGGGGATTATGGTTCATCATTGGCTAATTAAGGTTTCATTTACTAAAAGGCAGTTGGTTTTGATGAGATGTATCATGTCCTATCTAAATTAGAGTATCTTTTAAGCTAAAATCTGTCAACTGGTAGGATGAATATTGGAATGAACTCTAAAAGGATTTTGTGTTTAATGGTTGAGTTTAAGGAGAATATGACATACTTAGATTAAGTTGGATATCTCATTAAGTGTTCTTTCATAAGTATTTAAAGTGTAAAGAGTTTAAGCTCTAACCAAACATGTTCCTTGAACTTTAATTTTCCAGTTTAGGGAAAGATTAGATGTATATATACATATATTGGGCATAATAACCTATCTCTTTATTTGTAAATGTTCATGTTCCTGATCATTAGTATCTTTGCTGGTTGTTGCTCACTTTGGTTAAAAATATGTGGAAAGAACCTAATAATAGTTGGGTAATCCCAACAGAGTCTAAACTGGATGCTTACTTGTTTTGACACAATGGTTTGCTATAGGCCAAGGTTGAGTAATTGGTCCTATTTTACTAACTTGAAATAATGGCTAGCTTCTTTGGTTCAGTTTCCCTAGTTTAAATCAATATAATAGTGTTAGTATGGATTTGTGTTTGTCCTACATAGTTTGATTCTGTGAATTGTGTCTGTGAGATTTGAGATGTGCTAGGTAATTATGATGAATTGTTGATTAGGTATTGCTCTGTTTAATAAGTTAGCTAATTATTGTTGTGCAACACCTACAATTCCCATGTTTAGCTGTTTGTTTCCATCCTGAAAAGTGAGAACTTATGTCATGTGAGGTTGTGCTTTGAATCTGATTAATATACCTAGATTTTACTTAAGGCATGTCTTTTTAAAGAAAAAGGGAAAGAGGAGTGTGTTCTTAAACAAGTTGCTAAAATCTGGGATGCAAATGTATTTCTTAACCAAACATGTTCACATGAGTTAATTTAGTCTTAGCTTTGCTAAGCATATTACTTGTAGGAAAATTACTCTAACCTGTCTTGATTGAATTTGCTTATGTGTTGGCTTAAACTGTTTGATGTTGTCTTATATATATAGCCTAACTCAGTTTGCCCAGCTAGAGGTGCCTTTTGTGAGGTGTAATTAAGTTAATCATGTTGTGCTAAGTCTACTCTAGGCAGGATTAATTTGGAAAATCTGTTTGAGCTTAGTTGTTTTGCACAATACCCTCTCAAACTTGTTGGTATTTCTGTATCTTGGTCTTTCCCTTTTCTTTAAGTCTAGTAAGAAGTGTGTTATAACTTGTCTACTTCAGTCCTATGTGTTGTCCAATTTTCATGTCCTTGTTAAAGCTTGAGTCTTTTGAAACATTGCTAGAAAGGTGCACTTTTCACCCTTTATCCTCTTGGTTGGTTATACCTTTGTATGATTTTAAAGATAAGAAAACATGGTCCTTTGAAGGTTATAAACTGGTCCTCATAAACTGCCTGATCATGTGAGTTCATAAGAAGTTGGTTTCACTTTTTTTTTATACAAGTCTAACAGCCTGAACTGCCTATGAGTCTCATATGATATTATTTGGTCACCAAGTCTGTTTGTTTTTGGAACTTGTTAAGGTGAACAAGTTTCGTACATGAACCTCAAATAATTATTTAGTCATGTTTTCTTTGTGGACTGTTGGCATGTTTAAACTAAGTATAAATTATCCTTGTTTTTTTATTTCATGGTAAAGGGTAAGGTATGCCTTGTTGACTTTAAGTTATGCTGTAGGGAAATAAAAACTGTGCCATATTAAAAGAGTTTCATCTGCTTAAAACAGAAGCTATAAGTAAAATTGTAGACTTGTCTTTCTTACGAGGGATATTGGATGAATGCTGTTTTGTCATTAAGTGACCACCCCTTACCATTTGCTGCTATGTGTCATTTGCACTTGTAAATTTGAATTAAGGATATGCCCAATATACCAGATATGCATAACTTGGTGTGCCTCAAGTGTACTAGGACCTGTATATTTGGTATAAATGGGGGATATCTGTTGCACTGTCACGACCCAATGCGCCATGACTGACACCCAATTAAATCCTAGTGGGCGAACCAACACACAAGATCTCTATTCATTCAAGTCTGATTTTATATTAAGCAGGTCTGATTTATTAAGCAAGTCAAACGATTATACTCATTCATGCATCAATTAAACTGGGTAATTCATGCCATAAAATACTAAACAACTGTAGAAGTCTAACTATTACAAATTCCCCAAAATCCGAAAGTCATCGTACAGGACTCTAAGCCAAAAACACGTCTAAGAACTGAAATCTATCTAATAAATATCCATAATGTCCAGAATGAGAAAAGACATCATAAGTAGGAGATCTTCGGGCGGCCTGGCATGAGAAGAAGCTCACCCCAAAATTTGTCAACAAATATCCTCTACGCTAGATGTGAGGACGAGTAGCGGTCTATATATCAAAATCTGCACTCAAAGAATGCAGCAAGGTAGTATCACTACAAACTTTATCTACCGATAAGCATCATAGGCCGACTAAGATTAGTATCATGCATATCATATGAAATCACTAAAATAAACAAGCCAGTCAATCATATATGAACATCAATACATCACAACAAGTCAATCACAGACGAACACCACAAATCACCGAATTGCCGAGAATCACAAACACGTTAACTACAACAGAGATAAAAGCACACTATACCCCCACTCGTTGTACACACATTCTCTCTGATGTCATAACACAGTAGTCATGACCTGCAGGGGACCCATGGTGTCCATGTACCACTCGTTCCGGAACATTCCTCGGACCTGAGCACAACCTCCGCTCCGGAATGAACCTCGGATGCGGGATATAAAAATAAACCTCTCGTTTCTGGAACTAACCTCGGACCACAAGCTCATAATCTAGGCCACATATATGCCTTGTCATAACTTTTATAGAACAGTGTTTCTTACCTCCTCAATATCTATATTCATATCCTCATTTCATGTCACTCTACCCTCGAGAAGACTATATTAACTTCTCATTAAAATACAACCACTATAGATTTAATCACGCAGAAATAATGGCATGAAGCCTACACAACATTAAATCACAACACATAGGAGCTCAACCATACAATATCATGTAATGAATACTAGACATGTTTTCTCCTGACAAGCATACATTCAACTAACCAAAGTCTAGCTCAAGTAAACCATAACCTTCCTCAAAGCAGAGCTAGAACAATGCAAGTCACTCTGCTGAAGCCTTTCCTTTCCTTAAAGCCTCAGAACGCTCAAAGTCTAGAAATGGAGGGCTCAATGAGTCATAATACTCAATCATAAGTTCCAACACAAAAATACCCTTCCCTTAACCCATTCCAAAGGTTGGATGATTTTCTAGGTGATAAACAACCTATTTAGACCCTTAGCGATCATTAATC
Organism: Lycium barbarum; assembly: GCF_019175385.1. Lineage (NCBI taxonomy): Eukaryota > Viridiplantae > Streptophyta > Magnoliopsida > Solanales > Solanaceae > Lycium > Lycium barbarum. Next base: position 6,768,774 of record NC_083344.1, read on the forward strand.
ATCAGTTTATAACCACATTCTATCAATATTCCCATTACAAGCAGTTTTCTATGGCAAGATGCCATTTTTATAGAACCCTAGGCCTCCAATTACTTAGTTTATGTCTCTAAATATTCAATTTATGACAAATAGCAACTAACCAACACATTTAGATGATAACTAAGCGATAATAATCATAACCCAACATGTTTAGAAGTTTCACTAATACTCTAGGGTTTCTAATTAAATTTCACCATTAAAGACCCATGAGGATGATTATAATCGTGAAGGGGAAAGGAATGATAGAATGGAAGCAATGGAACTTACCTCAAAATATTGTCTTGCCCTAGCTTGAAAATTTTCTCCAAATGTTTGTTAGGAAGTGTATTGGGGTGTTATGAATGAGAAAATAAAACTAAGGCATTTAAAAACCACATTCTTCCTCCCGTCGACCGCTGTGGCGGTCCCGCTATAGCGATCAAGTGACCGCTATAGCGGTCCCCAACTTTCTTGTCTGCCAGCTATGGCGGTCTGTTCACCGCTATGGCAGTACCGCCATAGCGGTCTACCTTCTGCCACAGTGGCCACCAATGAAATGGTTGGCTGCTGGAAGCGATTGAGGCACCGACGCAGCGGTAATCCCATCGATGTAACTATCCATTTTGGGCAGTGATGTCGTTTTCTATCCAGTATTTCCCCCTATCACCCCACATTTCATCCAAGGCCTTGAAACACAAAACGAAACATACATACATACATACATACAAAAAGACGCCCTACGAATCAACCCGTGGCCTCGAAATTCCCAATGGATTTCTAAATTTCCATAACGACCGGAAGGGTTCTTACATACATCCCGTAGTTTTGTATGTTGAAATTCATAAGTGTTGATTGTTTTAAGTATGGACATTGGAGTTACCTTCAAGAATATATGAGATTATATGCGCCAATCTTATCGTAGACCTTCAATTTGGTAGGTGGATTCCCCGTAACGCCAAGTAGATTGAGAGAAAAGCTCCGAGACATCTGACCCAAATTTTAGTGAAATTTACAAACTTAACTTGCGACGCCCTTTGTTGACTTTCGTATTACAACTTGTTTGACTTCCAAACTTAACAAGAGACCATTATACAATTCAAATACTTCATGTAATTACTTGCTTAGCATGTGGATCACTCCTAATCTCACCCAAAAGTACAAGTTATCGTATTCCCAACTTGCCGACTTTTGACGAAACTCATGCTTCTTTGATTCATTTACCCTCCAAATCTTCTGCCACTTACTAATATTATTTATAGACTCTTATAACCATTTTTATTAATAAAATCAATCCCTTTTAACCTCAAGATAATTTCTTTTTGAACTTGCGCCGACAAACTCATGATGCGACTTTAACGTGAGAAAATCCGGGGTGTAACAACTACACTGCGTGGCGCTGCTACAGCGCTATAGTGCCACCGACTTCAACCCACTATATAAAGGTTAAAACCCCCATTTTTCTCCATAATAATTTCCCAAAACACTCAGCAACATAAGGGAGCATACATACAACATAAAAGCGAGGATTTTGAGTAATTTCAAGTGACGGAGTATTAATTGAGGTCCGAGTAACGTGTAGTCGCGATTATAGTTTTGTCTTGCGTTGGGATTGACTTGAATTAAAAGTAAATATTAAATATATTGCTGCTCTAGCAAGAATAAGATATGAATATCTCCTTATTAATATTAATTTCAGTTTATTTACGGAGATAAAGTTATTAAATAGTCGTATAACAAGTTGGTTAGTTGAGAAACTTGGAAAATATCGTGTGATGTTTTATGGATCCTATTGGTGTTGATAATGTTGTTGTGATGTTGGTATTGTTTTTGTTTTGGTGGTTATTGGATTGTGATTTTAGGCTAGACATATAAATAGGGGAGATGTTGTCCGAATTTTGGCAGATTCTAAATGGATTTAAATTGAAGGCTCAAGATAAGCATGTGACAATTAGCCTAACAATAGTATAAATGGTTTACATATAGATTTAAGAGCTTGGAAGAATAAACATTGAGTAGTTAAGGAGACCAAAAGTTATGTTAAGGCTATTCCTCTTTCTTTTAAAGACATGATTCTTTTCCTATGAACGCATACACGACTTCCATAATACCTTATTTTCGAAAATACTAGCAGTTCATGATTCTCAAAATCCTTATGATGCTAAAGACGAATGTTTTCTATAAGGACCATGATGAGGATTATAATGATCCCATTTCTGGAGATTCCAAAGTTATGGTTTTAATATCCTTATGAGATTACTGAGCTGGTTTCTAGATTTTTATTATATTTGTTGATGTTGATCTCATCTTATGATTTTGTTCAAAAGGCATGATTCCTATGTTATGATTCCATATATGTTTCCATAACCTTTTTACTCCCAAAAGTTAGAAGTTCATGATTCTTAAAAGCTTCTTCTGATACTAAAGATGAGATGTTTTCTATAATAAACATGATGATGATAATCTTAATTCTAGAAATTCCAAAGCTTATGATTTTAATGATATTATAAGATTATTGAGCTTATTTCATGATTATCTATATTTTATTCATTGTTGTTGATCTCACCTTATAATAATTGTTTCTTCAAGGTGAGATATAGCGATGATGATTGCTCCATAATATAAATCGGAGGTTACTGACCTTACGTCACTCCGATAGAGTCGTAGCTTTTATTTGGCTCTCATGCATGCTTTATATATATATATATATATATATATATATATATGTATTTTCTCACACCGAGTCGCGCTATAGTCGGCCGGGTACGACACCTATTGTGCAACCATTGATCAGTTGGTATTACACATCGAGTCTCGAAAGGGCCGGGTACGCTACACACCGAGTTCCGAAAAGGCCGGATACGTTATATATATATATATATATATATATACACACACACGTATGTATGAAAAAAAGAAATTAAAAAGGTTAAGCATGCATAACACTCGTCTTATGAGGCATCCAGATATACAGGTTATCTCTCTTATTCCATATTACCTTTCTTATCTATTATGTTGTTATTCATACCTTACATACTCAGTACATTATTCGTACTGACATCCCTTCTTGTGGACGCTGTGCTCATGCTCGCAGGTAGGCAGAGAGATGGATCAGACCCGTAGGTGTTCTATCAGCGGATTCTCAGGAGCACTCCACTTACTTCAGAGCTGCTGTCTATTTGGTATTGGGCCTTATGATCATTATTCTATGTAGAGGCTCGTAGACGTGTGTGTATAGTTAGAAATTTTAAAGCTCCACCAGGCCATATTATTGAATAATATATTGGTAGCTTTGTCGGCTGGTGATGACGACCATAATTGTTGATGATGATATAGAGATGCACCATTATGTTATGGTATGTGTCCTTACAGGTTATGACAACCATGAGCTACCTTTAGGGTCCACCCAGAAATGATTATGAGATGTATGCTTAGAGGTACTCAGTAGGTTAGCTCCGGGTGCCCGTCATGACCCTCTGGTTGGGTCGTGACAATATCTCCCATGTGAATTAAGGTTTTGCTTTTTGTTTCAATCAATGTACAATTGTGCCTGGTTTTGTTGGTCTTAATGTGTTGAACTTCATTTGCCCACTTCTGCTACTCCTTTTTTATGACTGAAATTTGAGCTTTCATTTTTCCTTCATCTCTTTCAAAGATTCAGTGGTTCATCTGAGTATGGGCCAGATCCTTAGGCCTTATTAGCCAATTTAATGATGTGATTGTGTACTGTGAGGGTAGTTAATTATAACTAGTTCTTTTTATATTTTTTATAACTTTGTATACAAACACTCCTTTTCATATATATCATGAGTTTAGCACATAAGTGGAGAGGTAAATTAGCACTTTGGGATTAAGCTTAAGTTTTCCCTAATGTCCGCCATGCTTGGGGTTCCTAGAAACCCCTTGGATCTTGTGTGGCATCAGGAGTAAGAGAGTGAAAGTTTTCCTTTTTGTGCTACTTTAGCATCTCTATGGGTGTGCATAGATAGCCATGGTATATTGATGGAGAAATGTGTATATTTTATTTGTATGACAGTGTCTTTGTTAGGCAAATGATTTTATGATCTGCTTCATTCTGTTTTTATATTTGGGCCTGCTTTTGTTTTATTACAATTTATATGGGCTTTAGTACATTAAACTCACAACTTTGTAATTCCGGGCTTGCTTCTTTGTTGTCCCCACCCACATGGTGTGTGTATTTTCAGTCAAGTTTCCTATATAACTGCAGTGTGTGTGTGTGTGTATTTGGTTGATTTCGTGTGCTATATTAAATATTTCTTCATTAAGTTCAATCTATATCGATACTTTCTAATCTCTGTCTCTACTCTCTTTGCTTGCATGAAATACCATTTCTTTGGGGGAATTCCTACTTCGGCCGAAGGCCCAATACCTTCTCTTGATCGAGTCCGTGAGAAATAAATGGGAAAGGGAAGCTATTATGTTTGAAGGCCTAGCTAATGGGTGAAAATGGCACTGATGGGCTTGGGTAGGCCCATCAGTTTGAAAGAAATATATTCCTCCCTCTTTCTTTATTTGTATATGTATATGTTGTATATCAAACATGTGAACTAGTGAAACCCCTATGCATGTGTAGACTTAGGAAATCAAATGTGTAGTATTTTAGGAAGCCGCTCAAAACTTTTTTCTAACTCGCTCAATTTGGATTATTTGTTTCGCACAACTGAAAAAAAAATTGGCATTTAAATCTGATTTTGTTAAAGTTTAATAATCAAACACATATTTTGGATGGAGTAAATTATGCCTTTCTCAAAATGGTTAAATTCGCAAGTTTTTGGACTTTGGCAACGAAAACAATCTGGGGAAAAACTCTTTTTTAAAAGAAGGTAAAATAATTTTGGGCTTGCAGCCCATTAGCTTGAATTATTTGTGAATCTTGTATCAAAAAAAATATATAAAAATGAATTGGTTTGGTAAGTGGAAGAGATGCGGTTTATCTTTGATGGACAAAATGGGCTTTGAGATTTTTTACACTAAGCACAATCTGAAAAATGACTTGAAAAATTGGGAATTTGAAGATTGGTAAAACTGGAGATGGAACATTTTTTAACTCAAATGTTTTGGGCCCAAAGATTTATTGGACTAAAGATATTTTGGACTAACTATGAGGATAAAGGGATTTGAACTTAGAATATTATTGACCTATGACTTCAATAAATAAAAATCAACCAAACTGATTTTGTTTCATAAAACTTATATTTATAAAATACAAAACGGAGGATATACTCCATATTTTCTTATATATATATATATATATATATATATATATATATATATATATATATATATATATAACCCATATGAACTAAGCCCATTTTATTAGGACTAGAATAGTAGGTTTACAAGTTAAACCCATAATCCCTCAACCCTTACAATGGTGGAAACCTAGGAACTAACTCCCGTAATCCCTCAACCTTTGCAATACACCGATTGCAAACACCTCCACTTAACTAGCTCTAGCCAAGGAAACTAAGGTTGACTACCTCTAGCCAAATCCAACTAATACACCTTAGACTAAACTAGCCAAGGGTACCACTTAATAGATTGAAAGGTAAACTGGCTAACAACTACTAAGAATTTGAAATGCCTACAACAACTTCTTATAAGAGAAGAGTAGGTTTACAAGTTAAAGCACATGAAACAAAGCTTAAAACAAACGAAGAGAATAAAACATCTTCAGTGTTGGAAACAGGTCCTTCAGTTTGTGATTATCTTTGTTGCAACACTTGGAGAGTCTTGTGACGGCTGCACCTGTTGGGTGATTTTTAGGTTTTCCAAGTGATACACAATATATTGCAACATGTTGTATATATATTGGGAAGCATTTGGGATGAATAGAGACCACTCATTAAATATTTGACCTAAAGCATGAGCCAGCTCAACTGATGTACTTGTGTGCAATGAGTAGCTCGGCTTTACAGCTGTATCTGCTTATAGTGAAAGAAACACAGAGAGCAAATCACAGACCAGATCTCTATCTGGTTCTGAATCAGTTCGACAATCATCAAAACAACGAATGCACTTGAACTTATTAGTCATATTTATAAACTAACTGTCACGACCCAACCCCGTAGGCCGTGACTAGTGCCCGATCTGGGCACCCGAACCCATCTATTAAATATTATCTCAAATTCTATCAACTCATTCTAGTATATGGCGGAAGCCGACAAGGCTTTATTTCAAATTTAGGTAATTTCCAAAAAAATTTCGGCAGAGTTTCCTTTGTTTTACGGACTATCCAATATACCCTGCACGCAGAAAATACCAACGAAAGCCACACAGGGCTAACCAAGCAATATATAAACATATGCGGACCGGCCGCCTCGGCGAATAGGGTCGCCCAAACAACATATGCGGACCGGCCGCCTCGGCGTATGGGATCGCCCAAACGACATGTACATACATTCATACAGAAAGACCCTAACCCACAAACATGTCCACAGACCTCTAAACAGACCGACCGAATCATATGACAGGACAGGGCCCCGCCGTACCCATGAACGAATATGTATAAATGCACTAACAAGTATATATACCAAAAATATAAGCTCCGGGATGAGAGAAGCACTCCGAATAGCAGAAGGGGGTGTCCTAAACAGGTGGATCACCAAGCTGTGCGTCTGTACCTGCGGGCATGAAACGCAGCCCCCGGAGGAGGGGGTCAGTACGAAATATGTACTGAGTATGCAAAGCAGAAGGTACAGAAATAAGTCTTGAACAGTAATTGAATCAGAAGTATGGAAAATAATACATATCCCAAAAATATCAAAATGTTTATTTCCAAAGTATAAATTATGCATAGGGCACAGGAAAATATGGTCGCCCGCCTGTCGATGGCGCCATAACACAGCATAACACCAGAAAGTTTCAAATCTCCGAATCCCCGGCACACATCACAACACAGCATAACGCCAATCACAGCATAACGCCAAACATATGTGGAACCCGGCCCTCGAGCGAGGAGCTCGGTGAACCATAAACACAGCATAACACCGGAATGTATCATAATACGCACGACAACCGAACCGGCCCGGGAACCGGCGAACGATATCATAGGGCACGAGCGGAGTAGTGAGGAATCATATGCATAAAATCATTATCATAAATCCAAAGATAAGTAAAATAGTCATATTTGAAATCGGAACAATAATTATAACATTTTCTTCCCGAAGTTACCGAAATTACATAAAGGGCATCGCGGGACCCACGGACGAGTATAGACCCGAACTGAGCCCGCCTATGAAAAAAACATACTCATTTTATATCATACAAACTCCTACGAAAATTTCAAAGCAATCCGAGCTTTTCTGAGGAAGTTATGGGCGTTTGAACTTTTGGAATCGCTAAAGAACAAGCTTTGAAACCTAAAATCAACTTTCATGAAATCTTTACAAATCATAAACTCCGAGGATAAAAGGATCAATGTTATGGCATATACGCCCAAGAATACCAAGGAAACAAATACGAATCATAGACAAGCTCGGATTTGCGAGAATAGAGTTTCCTAGAGGCTCGCATCATGGCCTACTTTAACTAAGGCATGCCAAAAGAAAGGTTACTTTACATACCTCAAACGCTCTCCAATACGATCCAAACTCAAGCTAAATCCAACCTATGATTCGGGCTGCCCACGATCTATAAACAAGCCATAAAATGCCAAACATTAGCTAAAGACTTTTTGGGCATTAAATTCCAATTTCGCCCTTAATTCTACAAAAATTTGGGCAGCATTTCCCCTGTAAATAGGCTACCCCGAGAATTTAACTCGGCCGTATCAATCAACAACAACAACAACAACCAACCTAACAACATTAATAATCAATCCGAAAGGTAATACAACAATAATAGCTCTCTTTTCCATCATTCATCAACTTTCATAAATTCAATTCGACGACTTACCTTCAAGCCAAAATCGACGCTTATACGCTCACATACTAACCCGAACCCATACCAAAAACATTTCAGGACATTCTAAGCAATTTATACAATTTTTCCAACAATCCATAAATTTTCCCAAGCTACCCGAAACAGCCCCTAACCGAGACAGCCCCCCTAACTTTTTCTTCATTTCCAAATCATGGTTCGTATCTACAATTTACATTCTAACAATGCTATTTTCATCAATACACAATTTACATTAAATGTACAACAACTTCCAAATCAGTCCGCAATATTTACAACATCAATTTGAGTCAATAAACTTTCATTTCCAACATAGAATTCATGGCGACGACGGCTAAACAATAAGCGATACTAATTCAATTCTTGGCACATAAGGTGACCCATTTTCGGCTAACACTACACATATACATATATGGATGATTCTCAATTGTTCTTCACCTTACAATGATCATAATCAACTAACTAGGCATTAATTCATAATTTCAATCACAACACAACAACACCCATTTACACGGCTCAAGCTCCACATACACAACTCACCTCCAACATTTCATATTTCATGATTTTCCTCCATTATAACATACTACAACATGCATACAGCCTTTATAACATACAAAACATAATGAGTTCTTACCTTTCTTCTTCGACTTTCCAATAGCCTAGTGTTTCCAAAAGATGAAAAATGATGGTTTGATCGCTCCAACGATGCTTCCACGCTACTTAGGGACCTCAAAATAGTGGGTTTACAACAAAGAAATAATTTTGGGATGGCTTGACATGGAGTTGATTTTTCTTAGTCTTGGCCGTGAGCTTCTTGTTGAAGCTCTTCAACTTTTGGTTTTATTTGCTAAGTGTTGAAGTGGTAAAGATGACTTAAGGTCATCTTTTAAGCTTCCACAATATTTATCCATGTGTCCCATGGCCCACACATGTGTTGGACCAATTAAAATTGGCCACACAATGTGTGGGACCATTTGAGGGCCACAAGGCCTCATTTGCAAGATTTTTTTTTAATTCCAATTTATGAATTGTGGTCCCAAATTTTTCCTAAGTGTTCAATGCCAACAATTCCATATATAACTTATGCCTCGAAATAAAATCAAAGGTCAAAAGTCCCGACTTCGAATCCCGGAATAGTCTTGGCTCTAAATTATCATAATTAATCCGGGTTGTCCCAATGTATAAAAATACGGGACGTAACATCCTCCCCCCCTTAAGAACATTCGTCCTCGAATGTTGAATTAGTTCTACGGATCTTACTCAAATCCGGGGGAGTTGCTTTTATAGCCATCACATACAAATCATTCATAAATCAACATAGTCAGACAAAGAATTTGAATTACCTGAAGGTACTGGGAATAAGTGAGGATACTTTTCCTTCATCTGCTCCTCAGCCTCCCAGGTCATTTCTTCGCGGTTATTATTCCGCCACAGCACTTTAACCGAAGCCACATCTTTATTCCGCAACTTTCTCACCTGACGATCCAATATGACTATAGGCTGCTCCTCGTAAGATAGCTCCTCTGTGACCTGTATCTCATCTGAAGGAAAAATTCTGGAAGGGTCACCAATACACTTACGAAGCATGGAAACATGGAATACCGGGTGAACCGCTCCCAAGTCAGCTGGCAAATCCAATTCGTAGGCCACCTTGCCTATTTTGCGAATAATCAGATAAGGCCCAATATATCTCGGACTGAGCTTTCCTTTCTTGCCAAATCGCATAACACCTTTCATCGGTGACACTTTCAGGAACACCCAATCGCCAATCTGAAACTCTAACGGTCGACGTCGCTTATCGGCATAAGATTTCTGTCGGCTCTGGGCTGCCAACAATCTTTCTCGAATAAGTTTCACCTTATCCACGGCCTGCTGGACCACATCTGGGCCAATCAACTCAGTCTCCCCAACATCAAACCAACCGATCGGTGATCTACACTTCCTGCCATACAAAGCCTCATATGGTGCCATCTGAATACTGGAGTGGTAGCTGTTATTATACGCAAACTCAACAAGCGGTAAATGATCATCCCGGCTACCCCTGAAATCAATAGCACAGGCACGCAACATATCTTCCAATGTCTGAATAGTGCGCTCGGCCTGTCCGTCGGACTGGGGATGGAAGGCTGTACTCAGGCTCACCTGGGTCCCCAATCCCTCCTGAAACGATCTCCAGAACTTAGCTGTAAACTGGGCACCTCTATCGGAAATAACAGACACAGGAACTCCATGAAGTCGTACAATCTCCCTGACATAAAGCCTGGCATAATCCTCAGCTGAATAGGTGGTCCGAACCGGAAGAAAATGGGCTGATTTCGTCAGCCGATCAACAATAACCCAAATAGAATCATACCTCCGTGGAGTGCGAGGTAGACCTGTAATAAAGTCCATATTAATGATCTCCCACTTCCACGTCGGTATCTCTATCTCCTGTAATAGCCCACCGGGCTTCTGGTGCTCAATCTTAACCTGCTGGCAATTTGGACACTGAGCAACGAACTCTGCTATATCTCTTTTCATACCGTCCCACCAATATAGGCATCTGATATCATGGTACATCTTCGTCGACCCTGGGTGAACAGAATATCGGGCGTAATGTGCCTCGCCCATAACCTGTCGCCGCAACCCTGCAACGTCAGGTACACACAATCTGCCTCTGTGAAATAACACTCCATTAGGTGAAATCTCAAACGGAGTCTTCTCCTGTGCCAGCGCTGCGTCTCTGTACTTTGCCAGAATAGGATCCTCATACTGATGCCGCTTAATATCTTCTGTAATAGAGGACTCAGCAATACCTCGAACAGAAACCCCAACATCTCCAGAATCAGCCAAGCGAACTCCAAGACTAGCCAACTGATGAATATCGCGAACCATTTCTTTACTCTCTGATGGCACGTCTGCTAGGCTGCCCATAGACTTGCGGCTGAGTGCATCCGCCACAACATTAGCTTTCCCAGGATGGTAGAGAATGTCAACATCATAATCTTTCAGCAACTCTAACCACCTCCGCTGCCGCAAGTTCAGCTCCTTTTGCCTAAAGATGTACTGAAGGCTCTTATGATCTGTACAAATGTCAACGTGAACCCCATATAAATAATGTCTCCACATCTTCAAAGCATGAATGACCGCGGCCAGCTCCAAATCGTGAGTAGGATAATTCTTTTCATGTTTTCTGAGCTGCCGGGAAGCATAAGCTATCACCCTGCCGTGTTGCATCAACACACATCCCAAACCAATACCAGAGGCATCACAATAAATCACATACCCATCTGGACCCTCCGGAAGAGTCAGGACTGGAGCCGTAGTCAACTTCTCTTTCAGCAACTGGAAGCTACGCTCGCAAGCATCTGACCACTGAAACTTAGCTCCCTTCTGAGTCAGCCTTGTCAAAGGCGCTGAAATGGAAGAAAACTTCTCCACGAATCTCCGATAATAACCAGCCAATCCCAGAAAGCTACGCACCTCTGTCGGCGTCGTAGGTCTAGGCCAATTCTTTACGGCCTCGATCTTCTGGGTATCCACCCGGACGCCATCAGCCCCAATAATATGTCCCAGAAATGCCACTGAAGATAACCAGAATTCACACTTAGAAAATTTAGCATATAATTCCTGGTGCCGAAGTGTGCCAAGTACCGTCCTCAAATGGTCTGCATGCTCTGCTTCTGACCGAGAATAAACCAGAATATCATCGATAAATACGATCACAAACATATCCAAGAACGGTCTGAATACCCGAGTCATCAGGTCCATATATACAGCTGGGGCATTTGTCAGCCCAAAAGACATAACTCTGAACTCATAGTGCCCATATCGGGTCCTGAATGCTGTCTTGGGAATATCAGCCTCTCGTACCCGTACCTGATGGTAACCCGATCGCAGGTCTATCTTCGAGAAGTACCTGGCACCCTGCAGCTGATCAAACAAATCATCAATCCTGGGGAGGGGATATTTATTCTTGATGGTTACCTTATTCAACTACCGATAATCAATGCACATCCGCAGCGAGCCGTCTTTCTTCCTCACAAATAATACTGGAGCTCCCCAGGGTGACGCACTAGGCCGAATGAAACCCTTCTCCAATAAATCTCTCAGCTGCTCTTTCAATTCTTTTAATTCTGCAGGTGCCATTCTATACGGAGGAATAGAGATAGGCTGAGTGTCTGGCAACAGATCAATAGCAAACTCTATCTCCCGTTCGGGAGGTAGACCCGGAAGCTCATCTGGGAATACATCTACAAATTCATTAACCACTGGGACTGACTGAAGAGTCGGTGCATCTGCCTCTAAATCATGAACACGGACCAGATGATAAATATACCCCTTTCTGATCATTTTCTCAGCCTTGAGGTATGAAATAAACTTACCCCTCGGCGATACTGTATTACCTGCCCACTCTATAACTGGCTCCCCTGGCAATTGGAATCGGACTATCTTCTTTTGACAATCAACATTAGCATAGCAAGAAGCTAGCCAATCCATACCCATAATCACGTCAAACTCGATCATATCTAACTCTACCAAATCCGCCTTAGTGCAGCGGCCACAGATAATCACGGAACAATCTCTATAAATCTGACTGGCTATAACAGAATCCCCTACTGGTGTAGCTACCTCAAAAGGCTCTATCGGTTCGGATTCTATCCCAATTTTATCAGCAACGAGTGGAGATATAAATGACAATGTAGAACCAGGATCAATCAATGCATACACATCACGAGAGAAAACCAGTAATATACCTGTGACGACATTAGGCGAAGCCTCCTGGTCCTGTCTGCTGGCTAAGGCATAAATGCGGTTCGAAGGACCGCTAGAACCCGAAGCTCCGCCACGACCCCTGCCGCGGCCTGCTGGTGCTGGAGTTCCTTGCCCCGCAGGGCGCATCGCCACCGAGGCTGAAGATGAACCACCGGCTGACCCGGTAGACTGAGCTGAACTGCCTGTACCACCTCTAGCCGGACAGTCTCTCATCTGATGGCCCTGACGGCCGCACACAAAGCATGCACCCGTAGCTCGGAAACACTCTCCCGGGTGCTGTCTCCCACAGTAGGAACACAAAGGTCTGGGTGGCCTCATCTGACTGCTGGAACCTCTGTTCAACTGTGAACCTGAAGCCCTGGAGCTCGGGCCTGCCCCTGAATATCCGACACCCTCAGATCTCCTGCCGGTAAACTGTGGGGGTGTACCCCGGCCTGACGGAGGAGGATGTCTGCCTGACTGCTGCTGCTGAGGCTGTCCGCCTCGAGAATCTCCAGAATAAACTGCGAATCTGGCCCTCTTGGGCGGCCTCCTGTCCCGATCTCTGCTAGAATAATCAGCTCTATGTCGGTCCTCCATACCCAGGGCATAAGCCTGTAGTCGGGCAATATCCATGTCTTCCTGCAATGCCACCGCCATACAGCCATCAATCAAATAGCGGTCTAACCCCATCACGTATCTGTGCATCCGATCAGCCATATCTGCTACTATAGCAGGTGCATACCGGGCCAAAGAATCAAACTCCATATTATACTCACGGACGCTCCGACCCCTCTGCTGCAGATGCAAAAATCGGTCAACCCGCGCCCGCCGTAACTCTGGGGGCAAAAAGTGGTGAGTGAAAGCAGTCACGAACTCGTCCCAAGTAGCTGGGGTAGCACCCTCACCCCTGGATAGCTCCCAGGACTCATACCAGTGAGCAGCAACATCTCGTAGTCTATGCGAAGCCAACTCAACAGACTCAGTCTCTGAAGCCCTGACCAAATCTAGTGAGCGCCGCATCCCCCGAATAAAGTCATGGGGGTCCTCGTCGGGCTTAGACCCGTAAAACTCTGGAGGGCCACATAATAGAAACTCTCGAACCCTCAGGCTGTCACGCCTATCGTCATCATCATCATCTCTCCGCCCGCGTCTGCGAGCCTGTCCCGCTACCAGAGTGGTCAATAACTGCACAGCCTCTCTCAGTGTCCTGTCCTCCGCCCCTTGCTGAGGAGCTGGAGGCGCGGGAGCTGAAGCCCCTGGAGCTAATGGTGAAGCTGCTCCAGACTCCTCTGACGATGAAGACGTAGCAGAGTCGGCTGGCCGGGACGTAATATCACGCATCATCTGAGCAAGGGTCCGAGTACCCTTCTGAGCCCGGCTGGTCTCTCCTACTACGCCCTTTTTCTTCTGGGCGGCCGTCGCCTTTTTCGGAGGCATCACTGAAAGAAAAACAACAACAGATCAAAACAGAATCATCCTAATAGCACAGTTCTATCGCACGATCTAAGATCAGAAGAAAAGACAACATCCTAAATGTCCTGTAGCCTCCTGTTTATAGATGTGGTGCACAACACACCGATAAACAAGACTCTACTAGACACGATCTGTGGACACTCCGAGGACAAACCGCTCTGATACCACTTCTGTCACGACCCAACCCCGTAGGCCGTGACTAGTGCCCGATCTGGGTACCCGAACCCATCTATTAAATATTATCTCAAATTCTATCAACTTATTCTAGTATATGGCGGAAGCCGACAAGGCTTTATTTCAAATTTAGGTAATTTCCAGAAAAATTTCGGCAGAGTTTCCTTTGTTTTACGGACTATCCAATATACCCTGCACGCAGAAAATACCAACGAAAGCCACACAGGGCTAACCAAGCAATATATAAACATATGCGGACCGGCCGCCTCGGCGTATAGGGTCGCCCAAACAACATATGCGGACCGGCCGCCTCGGCGTATGGGATCGCCCAAACGACATGTACATACATTCATACAGAAAGACCCTAACCCACAAACATGTCCACAGACCTCTAAACAGACCGACCGAATCATATGACAGGACAGGGCCCCGCCGTACCCATGAACGAATATGTATAAATGCACTAACAAGTATATATACCAAAAATATAAGCTCCGGGATGAGAGGAGCACTCCGAATAGCAGAAGGGGGTGTCCTAAACAGGTGGATCACCAAGCTGTGCGTCTGTACCTGCGGGCATGAAACGCAGCCCCCGGAGGAGGGGGTCAATACGAAATATGTACTGAGTATGCAAAGCAGAAGGTACAGAAATAAGTCTTGAACAGTAATTGAATCAGAAGTATGGAAAATAATACATATCCCAAAAATATCAAAATGTTTATTTCCAAAGTATAAATTATGCATAGGGCACAGGAAAATATGGTCGCCCGCCTGTCGATGGCGCCATAACACAACATAACACCAGAAAGTTTCAAATCTCTGAATCCCCGGCACACATCACAACACAGCATAACGCCAATCACAGCATAACGCCAAACATATGTGGAACCCGGCCCTCGAGCGAGGAACTCGGTGAACCATAAACACAGCATAACACCGGAATGTATCATAATACGCACGACAACCGAACCGGCCCGGGAACCGGCGAACGATATCATAGGGCACGAGCGGAGTAGTGAGGAATCATATGCATAAAATCATTATCATAAATCCAAAGATAAGTAAAATAGTCATATTTGAAATCGGAACAATAATTACAACATTTTCTTCCCGAAGTTACCGAAATTACATAAAGGGCGTCGCGGGACCCACAGACGAGTATAGACCCGAACTGAGCCCGCCTATGAAAAAAACATACTCATTTTATATCATACAAACTCCTACGAAAATTTCAAAGCAATCCGAGCTTTTCTGAGGAAGTTATGGGCGTTTGAACTTTTGGAATCGCTAAAGAACAAGCTTTGAAACCTAAAATCAACTTTCATGAAATCTTTACAAATCATAAACTCCGAGGATAAAAGGATCAATGTTATGTCATATGCGCCCAAGAATACCAAGGAAACAAATACGAATCATAGACAAGCTCGGATTTGCGAGAATAGAGTTTCCTAGAGGCTCGCATCATGGCCTACTTTAACTAAGGCATGCCAAAAGAAAGGTTACTTTACATACCTCAAACGCTCTCCAATACGATCCAAACTCAAGCTAAATCCAACCTATGATTCGGGCTGCCCACGATCTATAAACAAGCCATAAAATGCCAAACATTAGCTAAAGACTTTTTGGGCATTAAATTCCAATTTCGCCCTTAATTCTACAGAAATTTGGGCAGCATTTCCCCTGTAAATAGGCTACCCCGAGAATTTAACTCGGCCGTATCAATCAACAACAACAACAACAACAACCAACCTAACAACATTAATAATCAATCCGAAAGGTAATACAACAATAATAGCTCTCTTTTCCATCATTCATCAACTTTCATAAATTCAATTCGACGACTTACCTTCAAGCCAAAATCGACGCTTATACGCTCACATACTAACCCGAACCCATACCAAAAACATTTCAGGACATTCTAAGCAATTTATACAATTTTTCCAACAATCCATAAATTTTCCCAAGCTAACCGAAACAGCCCCTAACCGAGACAACCCCCCTAACTTTTTCTTCATTTCCAAATCATGGTTCGTATCTACAATTTACATTCTAACAATGCTATTTTCATCAATACACAATTTACATTAAATGTACAACAACTTCCAAATCAGTCCGCAATATTTACAACATCAATTTGAGTCAATAAACTTTCATTTCCAACATAGAATTCATGGCGACGACGACTAAACAATAAGCGATACTAATTCAATTCTTGGCACATAAGGTGACCCATTTTCGGCTAACACTACACATATACATATATGGATGATTCTCAATTGTTCTTCACCTTACAATGATCATAATCAACTAACTAGGCATTAATTCATAATTTCAATCACAACACAACAACACCCATTTACACGGCTCAAGCTCCACATACACAACTCACCTCCAACATTTCATATTTCATGATTTTCCTCCATTATAACATACTACAACATGCATACAACCTTTATAACATACAAAACATAATGAGTTCTTACCTTTCTTCTTCAACTTTCCAATAGCCTAGTGTTTCCAAAAGATGAAAAATGATGGTTTGATCGCTCCAACGATGCTTCCACGCTACTTAGGGACCTCAAAATAGTGGGTTTACAACAAAGAAATAATTTTGGGATGGCTTGACATGGAGTTGATTTTTCTTAGTCTTGGCCGTGAGCTTCTTGTTGAAGCTCTTCAACTTTTGGTTTTATTTGCTAAGTGTTGAAGTGGTAAAGATGACTTAAGGTCATCTTTTAAGCTTCCACAATATTTATCCATGTGTCCCATGGCCCACACATGTGTTGGACCAATTAAAATTGGCCACACAATGTGTGGGACCATTTGAGGGCCACAAGGCCTCATTTGCAAGATTTTTTTTTAATTCCAATTTATGAATTGTGGTCCCAAATATTTCCTAAGTGTTCAATGCCAACAATTCCATATATAACTTATGCCTCGAAATAAAATCAAAGGTCAAAAGTCCCGACTTCGAATCCCGGAATAGTCTTGGCTCTAAATTATCATAATTAATCCGGGTTGTCCCAATGTATAAAAATACGGGACGTAACACAAACTAAAAATAAAAGAAAACAAATAATGAACTTCAACCAAGAAAGAGCGAATTTTTATCGGAGAAGAGATAGATATAAGGCTATGACCACTAACAATTCAGTTGAGTCTTCCAATCGTTACACCTATTGATTTCCTGGGTTACTACTTGACGAGTTAATATTTACTTTATGATTATCTTCCGAGTTGCTCACAAGTCCATACAAGCTACTCCAACACCTATATTCCTATGGTCATTAGAAAATAACAAGAACACATTTGAATCTCCGTATTCAACTAAGTGAGGCTAAAAGGTATATTCCTATTCTCAATAGCAAAACGATTACCCCAAAGGGATCACGAATAAGCTCTATTTATTCTTATTATGCATGCAAATTTCCTATTGCTAGTTCAATTCACATGCCACAGATAGTGTTCAACTATTTCGACAAATAATCAAATAATTAAGACCAAGAATAAATAAATAACCCGAAGTTGGACAACCAATAGGTAAAATGATAATCAAACATCAACTTTCATGTTTGAGTCAAAACTCTAGAACAAGAGTTAGCTCCACATAGACATGGAGGAAAAATAACAAATCATCAAAATAAAAACGTAAAAACGAGTACTACAAAGAAGAGAAGGTAAAACCCTTTATAACTACGGCTTCCACAGCGGTTTCAAACTCTCTATAGGTTCAAAGTTATGTAAAATATGAATTTATGGGATACCAAAAGGCCTGAGTTTTTTTTTTTCTTTTTTAAAAAAACTAAATCCCGAGAGAATTGGGAAATCTGCGGAAGTTGGCACTCTGTCCGTGCGCCGCGCCACGCGCGCAGAATGAATTGCAGAGACTTTTTTTTTTTCCTAGGTGATTTCACGCCAAACTTACTACATAGACAAATTCTTGGTAATTCTATTTTGCTTCCACTTTAATTAATTCCCATTGCAATGCTTCCTCCAATCATCAACTCATCATTTCCTAATCCTTAGCCATTCATGATGTCAGGTACTTCAATTCGAGCTTCAATTGTATATTCTTGCGTTTAATATCAAAGTTGGCTTCAGCAATTTTGGCCTTTGGTTCTCTTTTCCTTTTCTTTGTTTTTGCCGCTTTTTATTCAATTTTGCTCCAAATCTCTTCATCTTCACATCGCTTTATTCCTACATAGTAAAAATATAACATAAAGCCCAACTCACGATAATTAATACTTAAAAGACGATTAAAAGTACTAGAATGTGAGGCAACAATGGCTAATTATATGCATTTTTTGCCGAACATCAAAACGCCGGGAAACTTCCTAATGTTTCCTTGTGAAAACAGTACAATTTAGGTTTTTCGCACCGACATTCAATGGGTAATGGCCATTAAACATTTTTCAGCTGGAAATCAATGAGAAAACTGAGATTTTTTGTAGTGTGTGCGTGTTACAACCATCAGAGTCAATACCTTTTTGTTTACCTTATATTTTCAGGGATGAAGTAATGAATTTTACATCCAAGATGAGTATCCAAGTTTGACTCTGAGAGTCAATTTGATCCTCTCTTTTAGTGATGAAGCCTTCAAGATAGAAAAACTAGTGTCTGATGATCAGGAAAGGATGTGCTAATAAATTATACTCCACTATAAGGAGTTTAAGTTCTACTTTATTTTTCAATCGTCACGTAAGATAATAACAAGCTTTGATATAACACATAAAGCTACAAATTAAGAGTACTATATATTCGAATATAATTTCACTACAAGAGTACATGCTTGCTCAAGCAAGATTACGATTATAGGGTAAAGGTTACAATAATGCAGGTTGTGCATTCCTAATACACTCCTTATCAAAAACTATATTGTTCTATTTTAGAATGATTATTGAGTTGTTAACTGAACATTACAGTTCAAAAAACATGAAATCTGAAAAGAAAAGAAAAAAGATAACATGCAGCATCACTATAATTTTCGGAAAAGAAATATTAATTTAATGTTTGAGTCAAGTATCTCAAAGATATAAATGGGGAAAGAAGCAAAAAGAAGAGGAGAGATAACATGCCTTGGTGGTTTGCTATTAAAAATTGTGAGAAGCAATTTAGTTTCACTTGTAGTGGAGTAGGTTCAAGTGTTACTTGCAGCCACCCAAGGCTCAAGGTCATGTTTCGTCATATATAGGAATGAAAAATTAATTGATACTTACAACGTTTTTAATTCATTGAAAATGTGTAGTACTATTCAAGTGGAGGTGAGGAAAGGACTTCCTTCCAAGGGAACAATATGAATAAGGAAAATGATCAACAAAATGATAACTTTTCATTGTAAAATCAAATTCCCAAGGGAATATATATATTTTAACATGTTAAAACTAAAGAGAGTACATTTATATGAAACTGCAAATCATCGTCAACCTGACAATTACAGTTCATTCATAGTAGCCACAACCAATAGCATGATCATCATCCTCAATCTAAACCGTTAAAAAAGGCTCCGAAAAGCTGTTTTTAAAAAGGATGAAGCTAAAGATACAAATTTAATGACTGCTACTATGCATTTTCTATTAATCTGAGAACAAATCTTTCAATGAAATTCTCAAGAACACAAAAAGCATCACTCATCCATCCCTCTTGTCTTTAGGAATTCATATTCTTCAGTTCATATCGCAGTAATGTCCACACATGGAGGAAAAAATGGAGGAAAAAGCTAAGTGTCCACAAGGAAATATGAAAATTGCAACATAATATGCAACTTTTAGAAATGAATTTCTACTATTATGTCATCTCCAATCTTCAACACAAAGATGCATATAGGTCAGGACCAAAGACACTTCAGCACAAACAACTATCAATAGGATCAATACTACTACGAGAAACCTGAGAACATAGAAAACACAACCGAGCCATTCGCTAGACATGATGAAGAATAGCTCAATGAAGACAATTCCTAAAGGGAGGGTTCCTGCTCCAATCACCAGCAACCAAGTCGGGAATCTATTCGCCGGAATTTTGCAAGGAATTTGATTATTGCGAATATGGGTGTCACGACCCATTTTAGGCTCTTGCGGGCACCTACCTTCCCACCTTGGTAGGCGAACCCCCTCATTTATATTACGTTTCAATCACACAATATTCCATTTAAA
Source organism: Lycium barbarum (assembly GCF_019175385.1). Taxonomy (NCBI): domain Eukaryota; kingdom Viridiplantae; phylum Streptophyta; class Magnoliopsida; order Solanales; family Solanaceae; genus Lycium; species Lycium barbarum. The sequence continues at coordinate 6,789,245 of NC_083344.1, forward strand.
GCATTTGGTAATTAAGAAATACAACAGAATTTCATTTATAAATATTCAATAAACACAAGGTTTATAGGTTTACAACAACACCAATTTACAGACTCGATACGACTTCCCATGACCTGGTCTAGACTAGTACAAGATCGACTAATAATCTCAACATTTCCACTACACTCTAAGACTCAACCCCCGTCCCGGATAAAGTGGGAGGAGGCCTTCCAGATAGGCACCACACATTCCGCATCATATCAATCAAATACTTGAAACAATCTACACCTCAAAAGAGTGTAGCAAGTGCAATATCAGTACAAACACGTGTACTGAGTAAGTATCATATTGGTAAGGAATTCACGAATAATGATGATAATCGCTAAATCAAATCACATAGCCCAAAATAGTAGATCCCAACGTCAATATAACTTAAGTCCCAACTACTCTTCAATGAGTTATAAGTTGGTCAACACCTATACATGTCTTCAACCCCTTTGCAATTCCCACGTCACTCGCGTGTGTTTTAGGAGCGAGCTCATTGTTATGACACCTTTTTATCCTACCTTGCTTAAACAATTTACTACCAATTTTAGGTTAAATTCACAGAGCACAAGTCAACAATATAGTTCACAATCATAGAGTCCAAATGTTCGTCATTGCCTATGTATAGCATCTAAACCCAAACAGGATAGCCTAAATATATTCAATCCAATCCAATCACCACAACAGAATCATCACTATTCAATCATCACAACAGAATCATCACTATCCAATCATCACAATAACTCAATCCAGTCATAATGCAATGCGGTGCAATAATGGTATGAATGCGATGCCATGCTATACAAATGAGGTGTACACATGTACTCCGATCGGAAATATTGACATCTCGGTAGCACAATCCAGCGTGACTCGCGAAGTCTAAGTGCCACCCGTTCCGAATCTTTACCCAACAGACAGACGGGACCCTGGGTAATTGCTCACATGGGGAGTCTCACCGGCACCACCGTGGGGACCCGCGGAGCCCATGCACTAACAACGATTCCGAGATAACATCGGAATCGGCCATGCAACAACGATGCTCGAATATAACCATCGGACATCGGCCTCCTCACAATTACTCAAAAGAGTCTATCAAATATTAGTTTCACAAATCAACGATTCCGAAATTGAACCTCGGACATCGGCTTTCTCACAATCACTCAAGTAAAGAGTTTACCAAATATCAGTTTCATATAAACAATGATTCTGGAATGGATCTTCGAACATCGGCCTTTTCACAATCATTCAAGTAAAAGAGTTTATCAAATATCAATTTCGCTCAATCAACGATACTGAATCATTACCGGGTATCGGTCATGCATGAATATGAGAGAATGCGTGCAATGCAGATGTCAACAATCAGCAATCAGATTTAATATCACAAGTACCCCAACGGGGGATGTCAACAATGTATCGCCTCACAACACCCCAGTGGGTATGCCAAATATATCAAGTCAAGTACTAACAGTGGGTACGCCAACACATATCAATAACTCAAGTACCAACAGTGGGTACGCCAACATATATCAAGCACAATTATTAACAACGGTATGTCCATTCTATCTAAATCAGGACGACAAGCAGGGCTCAATTTCTATCAACTACACATGGCATCAAGCCAACACAATTAAACAATCAGGCATACATAACGGGTGGCTAGTCCCAAAACACATCCAGTCAATCATTTGACATGTGGCATTACTGTTTCCCTAAATCAACATATTACTTAGGATAAGAATCTCACCCTACACTCGAGTCATTCGTCACCATTTAACTAGGCCATCATTTACTACTATGGTACATTTATATTCCCAGCTAGCTTTTAGAGTCACTACAAATAATTTTCATCGATGGGCATAATTAGATTAAATCCACCGATAATCAACAAAGCCACATCAATACCTAAGGAGTCTACAGGCCACAAGCCTGAACAAACGAGTCACACACAACAATACTATCCTAAAGTTCCATCCCAAATCTCCGATTTCCTATACATGCATTCTCCGTTCCTTCAACACAACAATACGAAAACTAACTGAAGTCTACCGAAAGGAAACCATAACCTACCTCATCGCCGAGTGGGTGCCACGAACATCCGTTGCTTCTTTAATTTGGCCACCATAGCGCAACCACACAAGAAGTTTGGAGACACCCACGAGACCCAAGAGTAGTATTCACCATTAGGGTCCTTTTTAAGGTCTTCGAAATTGATAAGGTAGATATGGAAATTTATTCTACCTAAAAATTCACTTTCACAATGCTAGATGATCAATCAACATTTATTTAGGACAATCATGACCATATCCAAGTCACTTGTTTGGTCAAATTGCCATTTTAGGCTTATTTCCAAGAAACCCATTTTCAAGATCCAAGGTAGAGACTTATTTGTGCTTTAATGGGGTAAATGGAGGATTAGGTTGGGAAAAAAGTTAGGATAATGAGCAAAGGAAAATACTCCAAGGAATTTTATATTAAGAAGAACAAGGGTTCATCTTTTTGGAACTTAAGAGATTTGAGCCCATTTGTGATTCTAGACAAGAACCTTTAATGAGAATCAATGTTCAAAAGGAATGAATGGAAGAAGTTAGAGGGATAACCTTCCCCAAGGAAGTATCATTTTTGGCTCCAAAACTGCTCCCAAGGTCACTTAAATAGGTGGAATCACTATTTGTGACCGCTGGGGCGGTCTCGTCACCGCTCCAACGGTACCGCCCCAGCGGTACCGCTTCTGCGTCAAAGTGACCGCCGAGGATTCTCTATTATGCCACTTTTGCAGTTGCCAAGCCGCTGCTGCGGCACCGCTGGGACGGCTTGTATGGCGCTGAAGCGGCAAAACTGGGTCCGAGGGGCCCGGATCGAATTCTTCATGTGCAACTCATACTATTTTCGGATTAAGTTAACGATTCCCAAATTGTAAGGGGAGTTCAAACAGGTCTCCAGGGGTCGGCTTCACGAATATTTGGAAATTTACCGTGATGACGGAACGAGTCGTTACAATGGGCATGGATCCTTTGTCCAGATTAGTCCACCTATAAGTGTGAGAGGTATTAATATGCAAAATCAGAGTAACAGCAGGATTATGTATGTAGAGAAAGGAATTGCACTAGCACAATGATGTCCTAATAAGAGGAAATCCAAAATGGTCAGTATGAGACGCAATTCTACAGAAAAGGCAAGAAACTCTCCAGGAAATAGATACCACCCTGGTGTCACCGCATTTATTGTCTTCAAGAGCCAAACAACAACATAACAGAGCAGCCCTGTGCACTAAGCTTATGCTATGCGCGGGGTTCGGGGAAGGGCCGGACCACACGGGTCTATTATACGCATCCTTACCCTGCATTTCTGCGAGAGACATACAAACAAATTATCTAGCAATAATCCCTAAGAACATAAAGGAAAAAAGTATACCAGTGATAAGTATACCACGAGAGGCAGGTGACATAAATCCTAGAGCTGCAAAAACTTTCCTGAAAGGAAATGCGTCCTTATTTCTTATGTCACTATTTAAAATTCTACAACTAACAAAAGGCGAGAAAGATTAAAAAAAATAGAGGGGTATATATGCGTAGTTCACAAGGAGTAGGACAACTTCCTGTTTTCAGCCACCTCAAATCCCATCGCACTTAAAAATTGAAGCTTTAATAGGTAGTATGCTAAGGTAGTAATATTTATCCAGTGATTTAACAAAAAATCAGAGCGAATGAGAATATAATCAACATGCCCTACTCTAAGGCCTACATCTTGTTGCTTGGCTTGGTCTTCAAGATCAAGTATAACTTGTAATTAAGTTGTAGCCAACGTCACCATTCTATTGATCTTGATCTCAAGTCAAAGTACACCAATATTACATCATTCATGAGAGATAGAACCTAATACAAAAGAAAATACGTTCAGAAAGAAAATTACAGTCACTGCAACATTCAGCGTGTAGCAACAACTACCAAGGGCACATTCTTATCACTGACAAAAACAAAGCCTAATTGTCGCCTTATAAATGGTACTGTGTGCTCCACTATGAAAATAACTTCTTACATACTAAATTAAAAATGTAATTAGTCTAACGAAAATAAAAAATACATAAGAAATAAAGAAAGCTATAATCAACTGAAGAACACCACATACACAGATATACAAAGCGAGTAGAATATTCAATTCTATGATTTCTGTATAGTTTCATACAACAAAGACAAAAGTACATGTATAAATGATTAAACATACAAAACATTACAAAGACTTGAAAGCAATTTCTATTTAATTCCCGATATAAAAACAAATAACAGAAAACCCCAATTCAATTCAATTGATAAACACAAGTTAAAGTGTGGCTAACATGAAGAGTACAATCACACAGCCATATGAATAGCGCCAAACAATTGTCAATCTGAGAGATAATCGGCAACCAAATCATGACAATTCAATTCTTCACAATGAGAAAAACCAAATTCACAACAATTCGTTCCAAGAAGAACTATCGAATTTTGTAACCCGCATTCTTAACTCACGGTATAGCTAACATCTAGCCCTCTCAACAGGCAAAACACCTGAGGAAAGTTCCTCTTAGAGATGAACCTGTCAGCTTATTATAGTTAATTGAATAAATAAAGTAGAAATATATGGTTAAACATAGTTAAGTGAGAAACATTTATATGTCAAGCATTTGTTTGTTCTAGACTTCTAGTTCGAGTACGTCTATAGTGTTCCTAAGTTAACGTATTGTGTATTTCGATCATAGTTCGATACACTTGAAAAAGATCCATATGATCACAAGAGATTGAAATGATCATGTATTTCCACCATAGATGATGAAGAAGCACATAAAAAAAAAAAAAAAAAAAAAAAAAAAAAACATCACTGCTAAGCAATTTACAGAAAAACAATAATATCAGATGCAAAATCATGTAAATTAATAAGAAAAAAACTTCAAATTCGATGTAAAAAAGAGGAAGTTAATGAATCAAAATCAAGTAAAAACAATAACATGAAATCAAATATTACCGTCGCCTATGATAATATAGTTGAAGAAATGGTCGTAGAACATTGTTCACCGAGAAAAGACGGAGATCTGAAGAGAGAGAGAAGGAGAGAGAGAGTGAGAAAGTTAAAAAAGGCAATTGCCTGGCAAGATCCGACTAAGCCAATCTTGATTCTCTCTGAATGCTTCAAAGAAGAAGAGTCAGCCGGGAATCCAATTTATGCCTTTGCTTGTCTTCCTTGCTGGATGTGGAACTGTAATTCATCCTCAACTGGATAGAAGAACTTCTCCTTTCTTCTTTCCGGTTAAGGGTAGACTGAAGACTACGGCCCTTCCCTTCCATTGGGGACTCCTTAGGTGGGGCAGAAGGGTTGAGCGGAGGCAGGCAAGTTTGTAAAGTAGAGTTTTTCTCGGCCGGCTTTCTCAATCTTCAATCTAACTTCCGAAATAGAATAAGCCCACTTGACGAGATTAGATCTAATTCTCTTTCGAACATTTTTGGCAATCTTTTTGGCTTGACCAAGAAGTCTTATGTCCTCCGAGTCGCACGACGTTTTAACCGAAAGAACTTCTTGCGCGAAAAATTGAGTGTGCCTTCTTTTATCCATGGAGATGTACTTCGAATCAAATTATATCCTAGAACAATGGGAAAATAAACTCAATTTAAAAATCAATTGGAGAATTTTTCAAGCAATACAGAAGAACCCTAATTAATCTCTACAAGAGACACACCAAAATATGCTAAAGGTGGAGGCAGTTCCTCGGAATTCGTCTTCCTATCGCAGTTAAGAAACCAGAGAAGTTTCTCAGCAATGATAAGTTTGTGCTTTTTCCGTTGTTTTATGAAGTTAAACGGCGGGAAGGTTGGCTCTAATTAGGGTTACCCCTCTAATTAGTCGTGACCGTTGGCCTTTTTTATTTTTTTAAATTTTTTTATATTAAGTAGATTGAATTAAATTGAGGAAAAAGGCAAAAACAACTACAAAATAGATAAATAGCACTCCAGGCCTAAGAGAGTACCACATCAACAGTGTTGACACCTAATTTTTGATCTCCCGTAATTTATTTTAAGTACTCGGGGTCCTTGGACAATAAATAAAATCAGCTGCGCACCCTCAAGGGTCTAAATAATTTTTTCATGAAAATTATTTGGGATAATATTTCATCCCTTTAAATTGAGAAAGAGATTTTTAGGATATTTTAAATTTTGTGGAAATTAATTGGGGTTTTATGACATTTAGGGAATATTTTTATCAAAATTAATTAAGGGAAAAAACCATTTTGAATCATTATTTACTTAATTGATTAAATTAAGGAGAATCAGATTAATGGTGATTTATTCTATTTATTGTCCAGGGTAATTTGAGTAATTAAAAGAATTGACCATTTTACCCCTCAAACTTTGATTCTGTGTGTTTGCATAGTTGTTTAATTAGTAAATTACCTTGATAATTAATTTGGTAAATTATTGGGGCCATTCTCGGCAATTGGTTTTTAAAAACGAGCCATGTTTTAAAATCAATTAAGTCCTAATAGGCTAATAATTGTTTTTTTTATTTTTTATTTTGGGATTTTTATCCTCGATCCTCCATACACATATATATATATACACACCATGTATATACAAATACACACACACACACACACACACACACACACACACACACATATATATATATATATATATATATATATATATATATATATACATATAAGAGGCCCACTCGTTTTTTTATGGGGGACCGAGCCCAGGCCTTATCGCCCAGACTCGGCCCAAGGCGGTATAATAATATTGTTCGCCTCATATCAAATGACCCTAAGGGGTCATTCTTCTCTCTCAAGGCTATGGTTCAAAACCCTAGCTGCCACCCTACCCCTCCCCCCTACTCGGTTGTCCCATTGCCACCTGAGTGTGAACAGGGCTCGGCGTGGAGGAAAGGATGGAGCATTTATTGCTCTCATCCTCCTTCATGCCTTCTCTTCCACAAAATCTGGCCAAACAACCCCTAAAGGTACAATTCGCCCCTTTCTTTACAATTTCCACCGATTACAGTAGTGTTGAAGTGATTTGAGCCATTGATTTGGTTTTTACTTTAAATCTGGGCCGTGTATTGAAGTTTTCAAGTGAAGACTTGTGTAAATCCACAAGTCCCACATCGGGGTTTTGAGTCCTAACATAAGTTCTGGGGTTCTATAAATAGAACCCCATTTTTCACAAAAAAAGAAGAAGAAGAGAGTTGTAACTGAAAAGGCTTGAAACCACAAATTTCTTAAAGTACCATCAGTCATTTTAAAGCTTTAGCCGAAAGGTTTAAGTTTTCTTTAGTTCTAAAAATTTCTATATTTTCGTTTGTTTGTGGTTTTGGTGGCTGAGTCTAGCAGTGGAAGCATAGAAAACATCCAAGTCCATTGCTTGCCCCGGTTGCACTTGCAAAAGGTAAATACTTACTAATTTATTGCTTTCCCTTTAAATTTCTATCTATATTAATGTAGTTTAATGTGGTTAAGTGTCTTATATGTGGTTTAGAATGTAGTTCAAACTAATATACTTGTTTGATGTGTGCATAATGAGTCTTGTGTCTTGATTTAAGATTAAGGGGTCCATTATGTATCATGCTTGGCTTAATCCTGTGTGTTCCATGTAACAGTGCTTGGTTTAGAGGTTAGATTAAGGTTACAAGACCTTTAAGTGATTTATTTGGCTTAAATTCTTGGTTGTTCCATTTGGAAGTATGTTTGGCTTAAAAGTTAATTCAAAAAGGGTTTAAAGGTCTGTTAAGTGAGGTGTTTGATTTGGTTTCTGAGCAATCTATTTGATAGTGTGTTTGGTTTGGAGATTATTTAAAGGTTGAAGATTTGTTATGTATTGGACTTAGTCTGATCCTGTTTGTCCTACTTAATCATGTGTTTGGTTGGAAGGTTGAAGGTCTGTTGTGTGCTCTGTCTGATTCTATTTGTCCTACTTGGGTAATGTGTTTGGCTTTAAGGGTGTTTAATGGCTACAGGTGGATTAAGTAAGATGTTGGCCTGATTCTTGTTTGTTCCATTTTGTAATATATTTGGTTGAAAGGTTGGTCTGAGGTTTTAAAACTTGGTATTTTATATCACATTAGTAATATGTTGAGATATAGGCTTTAAATAATGGTTCTGGGAAAAGGGGTTTGAACTTGATCAAAGAGTATTCACTTAGCTTGCATTTGTCTTATTGCTTATGCTTGTAGCAAGCACTAGAAATTATTGAATCAACCTCTGAGTAGAACCTACAAATATGTATGAGCTTGGGATGATTTTAAAAGGTCTTTGATACTGCTATAACAAACTGAATCCAGGATAGCTTTGAGATGGTCTTTGTTTGGTCCAAAATGGTTAATCAATTAGTTAGATAGGTTTGTTAATGGGGTAATTGTTATGCTTGTTTCAACCTAGTAATGAGATGTATTTATTCTGAAAATGGCATTAAAAAGAAAAGAGCTTAAGGGTTGGTAGCTTGATAGGAAATATGTGTGTATGTGTAAGTCTGTCTTGGTCCACCATGTGTAGAAATATCCATGAATGTGTTGTGTGTAGAAAAATCTTGTTTTTTGAGACTGATCACCTAATTTATGATAACTATAAAGATAAGAGACAAAAGGAGGAGGGGTAATGGGAAACCTTGATACAAGTCTGTCCATCTTGTCTTTGTGTAGCTGTCTTAGATGCTTTACCTTTTCTCTTGATGTTGTGAATTGAGTTCTTTAAAGATATAAGTAAATAAGGCTAAGAAAGGGTTAAGGATAATATCTCAAAATTTGGCTAAGGCTAGAGTAATTGTGATTTGAGTCTATTGCTGCTTTTCTCTGTGTGAATTGATCCCAATGGAAGGAAAATGTGTGTTTCTTTTGAGATGAAATGTCGTTAAGAGCAAAGATCCTTTCACAATTATAACCTTGGTTTGAAGCTGCTTATGAACATTAGCTTGTTATTATTGTTAAAATGTTTATGGTGGGTCTGTTCCTAGTGCATGTTTGGAACTTGGTAACAAAAGTCTTTTAAAGGTTAAGCATAGTTTCATGAGTCAACTGTGGTAGTTATGTGATAGAGTTAAGATGTTTAAAACCTTCCCCTGGCCCTTAGTGTTGTCACTAGGGTATGAGGATGAGTTCATAAGGGAAAGGAAAAAGGTCTTGGGAGAGTAAAAGGTGAGCCTGGGCATGAACTGGAGGTGGTGACCAGTGGAACCCAGTTTGCTGAAAGGAGATTCAGGAAAAGGAGATGGGGAGGTGATCACCCCCCCCCCCTATCCTGCTTTCCTTTCCTGACCCTGAGACTCCATCTTTTTCTTTTAGAACTTTTGTTCATGGTCATTGGACACATAAGGATCTCAGATGGATTAGACAGACTTAACCACATCTGGGAAAAGTGTGCACCTAGAGTTAAATGAACTGCTGTCAACATTTGGAAAGTCTAAGTCTTGTATGATTTTCACCATGTTTCCTGAAAGTTTGTTTTTCTTTATCTGGGGAGTTTGCCTGTTTGAGTTTTATTGTTTGAACTGGTTTTGTATAAGGAAGTGGGATTGATAAGTGTATTGTACTGGTCTAAGTCCACATCATAAGAAACTAAGTGTCAACTTTGTTGCTCACTATTTGCTCCTGTTTGTGATCATATGTCTTTTATCCACCTTTTCCTTAGCCTGTTCATCCATGACTGGTATCTAAGAATCTGCCTCTTTGGTTTGTTGTTGTAGCCTGTTTCCTGTGCAATGATTGAATCCTCTTGCTTATCAAAAACTGATCATGCCATAAACCTAGATCTTTCTTTTTCTTTCTTGTCCCTTGTGAAAAAGATTCTAATTAGACTAAGTAGTTGAAAGGTCATTACTAAGGGTCAAAACTGTTTTATTTTTAAGGCTGTTTTGACTAAGTGCACACATAACTTGCCTGTTGAAACCTCTTTTCTTTAATAAAGGTCTTCAGAGTTCATTCATTTGTTAACAGTAATCCTAATTAGTTAACATGTCTATTACATGTTTGGGTGATAAAAGAAAGGTAAGTTTAAAAGCTGCCAGTTTTAAATGTGTGCTCTAAAGTCATAAACTCTGTCAAGCCTTCCTTTACTTGAAATAAGTAATACTGTCTAAAGTCTGGATTGCTTGTGGTGTCTTCCCTAGGCCTTTTGCACCTTTTGATCTGGGGTCCTAGTGATTTGCCTAGGTGGTTGGTGTCATTCCTTGTTTATCTTGGGCATCAGGCCCCTATGAGAATGCTATGTCTGCTTTGTTACTAATTTGGTTATGTGTGCTTGGGGTTAGTTTGGATGAACTTATGTCATGATCTGAATCTATGAGTAATATAGACCTATCCGGGATGAGGCTGGAAGCCAAGAGAGCCTGAATAGTTTGTATTGATTGAACCTGACCCTACCATCACTTGAATTAGTTTAGCTATCCTGGTTTTTCTAGGAAGTTTCCCTGACCTTAGCATAAATGGACAGGCCTGTTTGGTTTGAGCATGTGCATTTGGAACCCTTTTATGTTAAGTTCTAGGCTAAATAACCTCGAATGATACAAACGTCCATGTGATCATAGAGAAGGTTGGAAATGAACTGAAGCCACATGGCCTAAGAAATGTCTTTTAAAGGGGTCTTGGGGAAAGGAGAAGAGGAAATCCAGGCCCAACCTAGTTCATAACATTTTCCTTCAGATAAGAGGTCCCATGGCACTTCTGTGGTTTGTGGGGCTGATGTTCATTGCCAAGAATTCTGGAAACCACATAGATTCTGCCCCCTAGGCTTAGTGAGACCCCCCTCTCAGCTTATAGTTAGCTTGTCCCAGTAAGATTGATTTTATCTTTGACCAAATGAAGAATAATTGTGCACATGAGTTCAAGTTAGAAATAAAAATGGAAGGTTAGGCAGAAGTGCAAAACTGGTTTGCTCATTTTCCTTAACCTAGTCTTGTTTACTTGTCCTTAATGGGTACACTAGTTGCCCCCCTAGTTGACTTCAGGCTTGGTGCATAAGGCTCAGACACGGGAGGACCTCAGTCTTGCTCCCCTTTCCTGCCATGGCCACATCCTTGTTTGGTTTTGTATGCTCTTCTCATTGGCAAGAGGCAAAGATGCCCTAGTTCATTTCATGGTAGCATGTTTAGTACTAATTTTCCTCCTTTGTGTGTCAAAGCTTGTGTGCCTTATCATGATTATGTGTCTTTAATTTATCTTCATAGGTCATTCTATATCTGATACTGCAGCTATGTTATTTTTCTATGACTATGTTGTTTTGTCCTTGTCCCATTTATAATTAATAGGCTACAGTTGTGTCACCCCGTAACTGTGGGCTTGGGTTTTATTTCTCTGATTCATTCAGTCTATTTTAGGCCTCTCTCATAAGTGTGCGTATGGTCATATTTTTCTATTGTAAGTCTATGAAATTATTTGCTTTGTTTTCTTGAATTGCATTGTGTGATGAATCTGGGCAACTATGTAGTATCTTATCCTGGGATCTGCTTATGTTTTTGTGGCTAAATTGGTGTGGGACAAGGTAATTTGGGGTGGGGTCTAGTCTTAGCCTTCCCCGGTGACCAGCTGCCTGGGGTTCGTGAAACCCCTTGGAACTTGTGCGGCATCGGGAATACGGGGGAAATGACTCACCCTTCCTCCTCATTGCCAAGGACCAGCCAACAGGCCTTGTAGCATTCACACATAAGCCTTGGCACAACTGCCTTGCTTCCTTGACCTGCAGAATCTGTGTTGATATACATGTTTATGTTTGATGTACATGTCCTTTATTCTTAGTATAATCGTGATAGTTTGTCATGACCTAAACCAGAGGGCCATGACGGGCACCCGGAGCTAACCCACCGAGCACCTCTGAACATACATCTCATAATCATTTCTGGGTGGACCATAAAGATAGCTTATGGGCATCATAATCTGTAAGGGCATATGTCGCAGGATAACGACACATCTTTACATAATCATCAACAATTATGCCCATCACCACAAGCCAACAAGGCTACTAAAATATTATACAACAATATGAACCGGTAGGGTTATGAAACGTCTAACTGTACACACATGTCTACGAGCCTTTACATATAATACAAGTGACCATAAGGACCAATACCAATGGACTGTAGCTCCGAAGTAAGTGGAGTGCTCCTGAGAATCCGCTGATAAAGCACCTACGGATCTGATCCGTCTCCCTGCCTACCTGCGGACATGAGCGCAGCGTCCACAAGAAGGGACGTCAGTACGAATAATGTACTGAGTATCTAAGGCATGAGTAACCACATAATGAAAGCATGAAGATAACATAATATAGAAGAGATCAACATGTGCCTCTAAATGCCTTTTTAAGGCGGATGTCATGCATGCTTGGCTTTAAAAAAAAAAAACTTTTCATATATACATATGAAAAGTATCCTGCCCGGCCACTGAGGCTCAGTTATATATATATATAGTATCATGCCCGGCCACTAAGGGTCGGTTATCTATATAGTATCATGCTCGGCCACTAAGGGTCGGTAATGTATATAGTATCATGCCCGGCCACTAAGGGTCGGTTATGTATATATAGTATCATGTCCGGCCACTAAGGGTCGGTTATATATATATATAGTGTCATGCCTGGCTACTAAGGGTCGGTTTGTAGATAGTATCATGCCCGGCCACTAAGGGTCGGTTATATATATATATATATATATATATATATATATATATATAGTATCATGCCCGGCCACTAAGGGTCGATTTTTATATAGTATCATGCCCGACCATGTAGGTACGGTTGTATATAATATCATGCCCGGCCATGGAGTCGCGGTATTATAAAAGTTACATATATAAATACATATAGCATGCATGAGAGCCCAATTAAACGTTTCTACTCTATCAGAGTGACGTATGGTTGGTAACCTCCGATTTATATTATGGAACAATCATCATCGTTATATCCCACCTTGAAGGAACAAGTAACATAAGGTGAGATCAACAACAATGAATAAAATCAAGAAAATCATGAAATAAGCTCAATAATCTCATAATAGCATCAAATCCATAAGCTTTGGAATCTCCAAAAATGGAATCATCATCATCATCATTATCATCATGGAAAACATCTATCTTTGGCATCATAAGAATTTTGAGAATCATGAACTTCTAGCTTTTTGGAAATAAGGATGTTATGGAAAACATGTATGGATTCATAAGAAAAGAATCATGCCTTTAGAAGGAAAGGGACAGCCTTAACATAATTTTTTGGTCTCCTTAACTACTTAATGCTTATCCTCCCAAGCTCGTAAATCTACATTCAAGAGAATTCAAATTATTGTTAGGCTTATTGTCATATGCTTATCTTAAGCCTTCAAATTAAACCCCTTTAGAATCTGCCGAAATTCGGACAGCATCTGCCTTATATCTTCTACTCCCTCCAATATTCAAAACAACTCCTAAAGCACAATAACACATCAACAATTCCATAATCAAAAGATTACATTCAAACTATACTCAATTCAATCCCAATCCATAACAACCATTTCATACAACCCCTTATAAACTCGTATACGACAATTCCTTAACATCATTATTATCCCTCATAACAAGATTATGGTCAAAACATGCTAATAATTATAACTCAAGTTAATTCACAACTCAAGATATCATCAAATGCATATTTGAACTTTTCCTACAATTTTCGTCTCCTCAAATCTTAACATAATTACCAAACAAACTCATAAACATGAAACTAAGATGAAATCTTACCTCAAAATTCAAGAACACTTCAATTCCATGGTTACTTCACCTTAAAAATACTCACCCAAACATCTTCAAGAAGAGGAGACAAGTGTAGACCTCACTTGGAACCCTTAACCACTTTTATCTATACTTTGATCCTTGGTTTGGGCTTGGAAATATATTGGAATACGTTTGGAGAAGTTTTTAGGAAGATTTAACTTATGGTGACAAATAAGTCTACTAATTAGAAATGGTGACAAGTTTGACCAGCCAAAGTCAAACTTGTCTTAAAAATATGATTAAGTTAAATGGGACTGAATTATAATTTTTGAAACTTTTTAATTTTTTACAAAATATAAAAAGACCCCAATTTAATCCCAAAAAACCCACTAGCCTCCCTTCTCCTGCCCCCACCATTCCCCCCAAACCGCAATTTTTTTTTAAAAAAAGTTTTAAATTTTTTTATTTGCTTTATCACCAGCCCCCTGCTCCCACCCCTCCTCCGCAACCCTCCCCCCCCCCCCCCCCACCCAACACCAATTTTTATTTTTTTTAAAAAAATTAATTTTTTTTATTTGCTTTTTCACCAGCCCCCTTGCTCCCACCCCTCCTCCGCCGCCCCCTGCTAACACCAAATTTTTTTTATCTTTTTTTAAAGTTTTAATTTTTTTTTATTTACTTTTTCACCCGCCCCCCTGTTCCCATTAAACTGCAAAAACCCAAACTAAACTAAGACAGGAACATATGAACATCATTAAAAACCGAAACTAAACTAACTAAACATAAGCATGCATAATACTACTAAATTACTAAACTGAGATTCGACCAACTGAAACAACAAACATGTGAACACATAAACACTTATTAAACCATTAAAACTGCAATTAAACTAATTAAAGAAGGATTGCTTACCTTCTTCGAGTGCAGCAAACTAGGCTCGATTCTCGGATCTACACTCGAATTCGAATAGCAACAGGGTAAAATGTCTTAGTATTTCGTAGGAATACCCGACAGTATAGGGATGGAAAAAATGTTGATTTCTAAAGAGATCAAGGCGGCTAAAGTAAGAACTCCCCTTTCTCCTCCGATTTCAAGATGTATTTATAGCAATTGAGTGCTAGGGTTAGGATTTTCAAATTTCAAATTCGAAAATGTCCAAAAGGGTGTCACGGGTTTGAATAACATGGTAAGCTTTGTGGGTGGACGTTTTTTCACCCAAATGGTGCAACAAAACTTTTGCCATCCAAAGGTCAGAGAAAAATGGCAGAAAGGGGAAAGTCGCTTTGTTCAGTTTCACGTGGAGGAGAACGACAGAACGATGGAGATAATTTTTGTATGGAAATGGTTAGACAAGGCTGTGTAAGGTTAAAGATGATTAGGGTTTTGCCTGAAATGGATGGAAGAGAGAAGGTAGAGAGATGAGAGTGCGGCTGCGTTTTGTTTTTGATGAAGAGATTAGGGTTAGATGATGACATAACGGAAATGGGCCGGATCGGGTAAAAATAGTGGGTAATGTTCTTTATGATTTTAAGAGATAAATGGGCCGATTGAACTGGTCTAGAAAGAGTTTTTTGTGGGCTGGTAGGATCTGAAATTTGTCCCTTTTCCTCCTTTAATTAATTTATTTGGACATCTTCATCTTAATAATTTGGACTAGAATTAACCACTTTCAAATATATAATAACTTCTTATTGAAATAAATAACCGTGCAATAAATATTTGAAAGTATTAATATAGTGCTTTGTTAAGTAAATTTGAAATAACTCGTCCAAATTATTAACGATCAAGAAACGCAGATTAATTAATTGAAGGAAAAGTGGGACAAAATTGCGTGTCAACAGATGCCCCTCTTCGACCGGAGACGATGTAAGATTTTTCGGGCGAAGAAGTTGACGTAGTAGCCAATTTTGTTCCGACTAACAAATATGACTTGGAAGAACTTGAGAAAATATGGGTTAGGAGAATTGGTGGAAAATATTATAGGGTGGAAGGAATTATGGCCGAACCCGTTTCGAATTGCCTACATATCTCGGGTTTCATGAGAATCAAGCTGTATGAAGTTTGAGAGAAGTGGGTCGATACTGACGCTACGCTTTTTGCCCCAGTGTTGAATTATGGTGAGACCGGATATAGAAAAGGCTTACAAGATTGTGAAAGGAGTTGATTGAGTAAAGTTTTAGCGGTGGATATGGACGAGAAATTAACCTATGTATCACGTGTTTGTGGACGTAGGCGGAATTGAATTCGAGAGTAGATCCGTGACCCTTTCTTGTGAGTTTGATATTCCTCTTCAGCAAATTTGCCCCAGTTCACTGCATAAGATATAGTTCCACGTTATGTTGCGTCTCTGTATGTGGATTGTTCTTTCTGTCAAAACTGAAATTCATGTCAGAATCACTAATAAAGTCCGGGGTAAAGTTGAAAATGAAAAACTTATAATATGAGTGTGAAAATGAGGATGAAGCCGTGTGGCTTATAATGAAGCCGTGTGTCCAAATGTTGGTTGTCTTCAGGGACTTGAATGAATGCGCGATGTTTTATGCAGATGAGGCCGTATAGCAAAATAATGTCTCCGGTTGTTTTCGGGGACTTGATGGTAGATGATATGCTGATGAGGCCGTACAGCCAAGCGATGTCTGTGGAATTTAAGGTAAAGTCATTAGAGTAGGCAAAGTAAATGATAAAGTAATTGATAAAGTAGGGAGTAAAGTAAGTGTGCGGCCGTTTGGCTTATGAAAATGAGGTTGTATAGCCATATGATATCTCCGGTTGTCTTCGGAGACTTGATGAAGACCCTGTAAAGTTCAAGGTAAAGTTGTTAAAGTAAAGTGAATGATGTCTCCAGTTGTCTTCGAAGACTTAATGATAATTCCTGTAAAGTTCAGGGTAAAGTCGTTAAAGTTGGTAAAGTGAATGATAAAGTAATTGGTAGAGTAAAGTGATAGTGTAGCCGTTTGGCTAATACAAAAGAGGATGTATAGCCGAATGACGTCTCCGGTTGTCTTCGGAGACCTAATGTTGATTCCTGTAAAGTTCAGGATAAAGTCGTTAAAGTAGGTAAAGTGGATGACGTCTCCGGTTGTCTTCGGAGACTTAATGATAATTCCTGTAAAGTTCAGGGTAAAGTCATTAAAGTTGGTAAAGTAAATGATAAGAATGCAGCCATTTGGCTTATGCATATGAGGCTGTATAGCCAAATGATGCCCCGGTTGTTTTCGGAGACCTAATGATAATTCCTGTAAAGTTCAGGATAAAGTTGTTAAAGTTGGTAAAGTAAATGATAAAGTAATTGGTAAAGTAAAGTGAGAGTGCAGCCGTTTGGCTAATGCAGAAAAGGTTGTATAGCCAAATGATGCCTCCGGTTGTCTTCAGAGACTTAATGATAATTCCTGTAAAGTTCAGGGTAAAGTGGTTAAAGTAGGTAAAGTGAATGATGTCTCCGGTTGTCTTCAGAGACTTGACGAAGATTCCTATAAAATTCAGGGTAAAGTCGTTAAAGTTGGTAAAGTAAATGATAAAGTAATTGGTAAAGTATAGAGTAAAGTGATAGTGTAGCCGTTTTGGCTAATGATGTTGATGAGATCGTGACGGGCCCAATTAATGATGTCGTCGGTTTTCGACATTTAATCCTGATTTAATTCGCCTTCGGTTTCGACAACCTACAAAAATAGGTGTCTTTGTCAATAAGTCATAAAGTTATTGTGATAAAAATAAAATTAATGATAAAGTTGGAAATAAAGCCATTTGGCTTTTAAGGCGAGGCCATAATGAGCCAAATGATGTTTTCGGCCATGATTGATAGACTTGACTGTTGGTCTCGCGGTCTTTTAATTCCTGCACTCAAAGAAAAATTCTTAGTTTGGGAGGGGGAAGCTGATTCGTGTTGACTCGAATCTTGACGTTGTTGGCGCTCCATTCGTCTTGTTTGTTTGGATCTTGTGATCTCCGTTCAAGCCTCGGTAGATGAATAGTAGTGAAAACGATTGAAAGAAAGTGTTTTATTTGAAAGACATATATGTAAGTATATATATAAGGAAGGATATATAGGTATATAAGTTGTAAAAAAATTCTGCCAACTTTTAGATTGTGACACTTCCAAAACAATTGAAAAGTCATTTGTCTGTAATATTTCCTGTCTGGTAGCCTTAATCTTGTCGATGTCCAACCATTCTCTCATCTATATCTTTTCAAAATCTGCCCCAGTTTTGGCTTCGTGAGAGTATAATAAGCTTATGTTGTGGTGTGTTATAAGTGGTGTTTATAGGTAGTTGGTTTGGTGGGTTCAGAGGAGTAGTTATAGGAGGTGGATTAGTGTTGGTGGATAAAGGGACATAAGGAGTGTGAACTAGCGATTGACTTGGTGGGTTGACGAGTGGTGGAATAGGAGTAGCATAGGTAGTGTAGGTGGGTGGTTGACTCTGTGGAGGAGTATAGACGGATGACGGATTTGGTGGATTTGCGAGGGTGATTGGAGGAAAGTTGTTGTTGGTAGGTGCATTATTTCGTGGAGGAAAATGTTCAGGAACTGGAGATTCAAGTGATGGAAAACGAGGTGGATTTGGTGCGACATTTCTAGGTTCAGGAGGTGGACTTTGGAGTGTGACGGACAAATTGGTCAAGTCCCTAATCCGATTCAGTTCTCCACGTAGATCCTCAATCTCTTGAGTCAGGCGGGCGATATGTTCATCATGTTGAATAGTAGTTCTATGTTCGGAAGTCTCAGAGGGATCATTAGAGATCACGATGTTTTCCAAACCAGTTGAAATAGGTGCGGCTGGATCAGACATAATAATTTCCTTTCCTTGAACAACCCAACAACGTCGAGGTAATGATGACGTCTTTCACCTTGTGAGGTAAGGATGGTCGGCCAGCTCGAGTGTCAACACGAATCAACTCTTTTGGGAATAACATAATAAGAAAAAGTAAACAAAATATGCAAATGATATCAGTCTCATTAACATATCTAGGTAAAGTCATGATCACGTAGAGTCAAATAAGTCATGTAGCAAATAATTCATCAAATAAAGGCCACAAGTTGTCAAGCAAATGTAAACAAGTGTATCAAACAACAATAACGCGTCCTAATATGCATGTGACCTCTTTGTGCCAGAGGTAAGCCTAACGTTTGTTTGAAGGGTAAAGTGTGCCATAATACGTCATCCCATTGCTTTTGGCTAATTAAACAAAATCTATTTCCCAAAATAAAGTACAAAATTAATGTAATATTTAGTACATATCAAATGAATACAACATAAAGTGTTTCCTACTCTAAATAAAGTAAATACAATTTCCTATGTCTAGTTCCATTTTGTGACGTATTTGATCTTCGTCAATTGTTGACCATAGATGTACTCCGATGCAAATCCGTACCTGTCATAGAAACATTAGTCATTCCCTCCCTCCTAAAGTTTAATTAGTTAGAGCAAATAGTCAATATTTAGGCACAGTTATCCCTCAAACATGCAAATAAAGTATGATTAGTGTCACTTGGGGTTGTGGACCCACTTGGACGTTTGGGTAAAGTCATCTAATGGGCTTAATATACCAAGGGTATTAAACCTCCTAGGTCATGAAATGTATGCTCCTAATAAAGGGTATTGGTTTAGCTCTACCCTAGGTTGACTAAGAGTGGGTTCACTAGACGCAAGGTTCCCGAGCGAACAACTCGAGTGAGAAGGCTACGCGGTCACACGGAAAATCCGGACACCCCGCGCATATGCCAACTCTCCTAAAATTTGGGATTTTGAAAGAAATTTGCGAGTGCGCAAAACACACCTCGCGTGTACGTGTGATAATGTGAATTTCCGGATGTGGAGAAAAGTGATACGAGATGACAGTTTATATCAAAACAATAACACATAAACAGTTTGTATCACACAAACAGCTAATAGCATGTTCAAACAGTTAACAACAAATAAAGTAATTAAAACAAGCACACAAAGCCTATTTAAACTAAGTCCGTTATGGTTAGAACCTAAGTGTTCCCCAGCGGAGTCGCCAAGCTGTTATACCCTATTTTAACCGGAGTCAAAATAGTTTACAACATCCCGGTAATTCCGGGGTTAATTAAAGTTAGGGAGTCGCCACCTAATTATTTATGGTGAATTAGGGCACCTAAAGTTAATTAAAGTAATTATCTAAATTTAACTCCGTTTTAATGTCTACTAACTTAAGATTCTAGGTAAGGGTTCAATTAGTCTAAAGAGAAGGTATTAGGCATCCTTTAAGACCCATTAATAATGATTAACCGATCGGACTTATGTTAATTAATTAAGGCTAAAAATGCAAATATAATATTTTAAATATTTAGGAAAATATCTGGTAAGTGTTGCTAAAGTTATGATGGAAATATAAATATGCTATTTTAAAATAAGACTTATAGAAAAGATAATATTTTGCATAAAAGACTTTAGTTATAAGTAAACTAAAAAAGTGAGGGATTGTACGATGTTTTATAAATATTTGGAAACAACTCTATTGATTTTGACGACTTAGAAAATATATTGAATGACCAGATAAGATAGATAAATGACTAGTGTAAATTTAAAAAATAACCTCGTAAATATTCTACAATGTTTCCTTTCCGATCCGATCTCTATATATTGCTTTTTTTTTTTTTTTTACTTTAAAGGGTTTGTTAATTCATCCTTTCAATATTCCAATGTTCCTAAACTATATGCATGTCGTATATAATATGTGCATGTACAGGTCATTAATGGAGATCTGGGTATGGTTTTTTAATCTTTCTTTCTAACTAAAAATGGTGCCAAACTCACGAGGGACAATTAAACTTCACTCGATTTAAGACTTAAATTTGCTGATTAAGACATCCTAATATAAAATAGGCTCAGTTAAAGTAAGCAGTTAAATATTTATCAAAGTCGCACAACGAAGTAAAATGTTAATCACACCAAACATATAAACAAGTATCGGAGAATAAAAATAAGGTGACCAAAGCCATATTTGGATCCCATAGAAGAGTAAAGTCTCAGTGGTTCGCCGTTTTGGCTAACCACTCTCTTTGTTTTTTGTATGGGAATGCGCATGCAAGGTCCAAATGCCGCAGAATCTCAAAGTGAGACTGTTCGGATAATGAGTCTTTGTGGAGACTTCATTTCGCTCCGTACATGCGAGAGAAAGAAAAAATAAAGATTAGTATCAAGGGAATTTGCAAAAGGATATCAAAATCTTAAACGCGCACTTAAGATGAATTTAGTATAACTACATAAGTATGGATTTCACATAACACCACCCAATCCGAGTTATAAATAGCTAAAACATCAGGGACAGCAGGCCCACATTAGAATTTAGTCGCCCATAAAGAAGGGAAAAAGGCCAAGACACAAAGCAAACAAAGCTATACATGTATCTTGAGGGGATAGGCCCAACAAATTATACAAATGGGTAATCGAATTGGCTGAGCATATATATTGTTCAGCAGCCCAAAATCTTGCTATGTCACCAAGGTATTCAATCAAGCAGATACAGTGGGCAATGAAGTTATTAGAAACAACACTTTTCGAACAAGACTAGATATTTAACACATGGGAAGCTCAACACAGAACATGACTGTAAACATAGCTTGGAACTGATTCTTTATCCTTAAGTCAAACAAAGATGTACCAGGATACATGTAGCTATATCTAATAGAAACTTCACACTAATCTCATCACAATTTGATCATGAGTTAATCACACATTGAATAAACAGAACTGAACAAGATTATGACCCAAAGTTTAAGGAAAGAATTTGAACATACAACTCAGGGTCAATTTGAAGATAAAGAAAGGTTCAGGTTTTATAACTGGGAAACAACAGTCAATTATGCTAACATCATCTTCTAACAGGAGGGAATTACAGGATCCAACAACCAACGGGATCAACAAATTATACTAGACTTAGTTATCTCAAATGAAAATCTTAAACACCTAACTGAACTTAAATGAACAGAACTCACTATTTTCTGGCAAATAATACACAAGAATATATATTTAGTTCATAACACAGTAACTGAAGGAACAACTGGAGACTAGCTTAAACTGAAAAAAAATAGATACAAGAATAGATATTTAGTTCATAACACAGTAACTGAAGGAACAACTGGAGACTAGCTTAAACTAAAAAAACAGATCAACTAGACATGTAAAGGAGACCAACTTGAGAAAAACAATTAGTTGCATACTTGGTTCACCCTTGTAAGGCATGCTTTTACGTAATCCGATTGATAGACACGAAATTACGCATACCACAAGCACATATAAACAAACACTACGCAAACAGGCATGAACTTGGGTTGACACTAATGCTTACCCCTTTAAGGTTATATCAACACATGACTACCAGTTGACTGATTTACATGTTCATACACACAAATCAAACTATTCTATGAAACGCAGGTATACATGCTTACTGGTAACCTAGCAGTTAGACTTCAAACAAATCCAATTAACTAGTCCTGAGCATAAACAAAGTGCTTGATACGTGCTTACTAACTAAAACCAAATAAATGCATAAGTACATGCTAAAACTAATTAGACTGAACAAAAAATGACAATCACAAAACTCCCTACTTGGAATTTAATCTAAAAAGAATAGACAAACACATGTTGGAACGAGGTCAAACAATAATAACAAGCATATAAAATGCAATAGTATCTACACTAATCTAAACAGGACTAATAATTATGACCATGCCAAATTAGAAACCAAACACTATCGACATAATCATCCACACATGAACTCATACGAACACCTAAATATTAACGAAACTGAAATTAAACTAAACTGAAATAAGACATAAACATATAGATGCTATCAACCATTAAACTGCAAAAACCCAAACTAAACTAAGACAGGAACATATGAACATCATTAAAAACCGAAACTAAACTAACTAAACATGAGCATGCACAATACTGCTAAATTACTAAACTGAGATTCGACCAACTGAAACAACAAACATGTGAACACATAAACACTTATTAAACCATTAAAACTGCAATTAAACTAATTAAAGAAGGATTGTTTACCCTCTTCGAGTGCAGCGAACTAGGCTCGATTCCCGGATCTACACTCGAACTCGAATAGCAACAGGGTAAAATGTCTTAGTATTTCGTAGGAATACCCGACAGTATAGGGATGGAAAAAATGTTGATTTTTAAAGAGATCAAGGCGGCTAAAGTAAGAACTCCCCTTTCTCCTCCGATTTCAAGATGCATTTATAGCAGTTGAGTGCTAGGGTTAGGATTTTCAAATTTCAAATTCGAAAATGTCCAAAAGGGTTGCACGGGTTTGAATAACATGGTAAGCTTTGTGGGTGGACGTTTTTTCACCCAAATGGTGCAACAAACCTTTTGCCATCCAAAGGTCAGAGAAAAATGGCAGAAAGGGGAAAGTCCCTTTGTTCAGTTTCACGTGGAGGAGAACGACAGAACGATGGAGACAATTTTTGTATGGAAATGGTTAGACAAGGCTGTGTAAGGTTAAAGATGATTAGGGTTTTGCCTGAAATGGATGGAAGAGAGAAGGTAGAGAGATGAGAGTGCGGCTGCGTTTTGTTTTTGATGAAGAGATTAGGGTTAGATGATGACATAACGGAAATGGGCCGGATTGGGTAGAAATAGTGGGTAATGGGCTGGTTCTTTCTGATTTTAAGAGATAAATGGGTCGATTGAACTGGTCTAGAAAGAGTTTTTTGTGGGCTGGTGGGATCCGAAATTTGGCCCTTTTCCTCCTTTAATTAATTTATTTGGACATCTTCATCTTAATAATTTGGACTAGAATTAACCACTTTCAAATATATAATAACTTCTTATTGAAATAAATAACCGTGGAATAAATATTTGAAAGTATTAATATAGTGCTTTGTTAAGTAAATTTGAAATAACTCGTCCAAATTATTAACGATCAAGAAACACAGATAAATTAATTAAAGGAAAAGTGGGACAAAATTGCATGTCAACAACAAGTAGACAATCTGTTGTAACAACTACAAATATGTTGGACATAGCTTCGGTTATTTGGTTCTGTTTGTAGAAGATATCCAACAGATTTGTAGTTGTTGCAACAAGTGTAGTGCAACAAGTTCTACACTTGTTGCAACAAGTAGACAATCTATTTATGAATCAACAAATGTTGAGGAATGATATAGTCAAATTGACAGCCAAATTAACAATCAATCCTCAGAAAGAGATGAAGAACAGAGCCAACAAGCAGTAGATACAAATAAAGAAAGTGAAGAAGAACTAGAAGATGAAGAAACTAATGATGGAAACGAAGGAGATGGAGTAGATCAAGGAAATCTGCTACACCCCATAAGGCAGTTGCTGAACAAATTATTACTTAAGTTGTGGCATTTGGAGCCAAGGTGTCTATTGAACAATTTCTGTTTATGAACTTATTTATTTTCCTTACTAATTGTTGCAACAGAAGCAAACAGTTGTTGAAGAAGTTGCAACAAGTTACTAATTTATTTAAACAAGTTACTAATCTGTTTCAACAAGTTACTAATCTTTTTAAACAAGTTTCTTAGTTGTTGCAACAAATTACTCACCTTGTTGGAAAAAATCAAAGAATTGCTTAAATTATTGCAAAAACTAAAAAATATGTCGCAACAGATGAGTTAATTGTCGCAACAGATCATAAATTTGTTGAAGAAGTTGCAACAAGTTGCTAATCTGTTTCAACAGATGGATCAGATGTTTAAGCAAGTTGCGTAGTTGTTGCAGCAACTTACTCTCATGTTGCAGCAGGTATCTCATATGTTGCAATAACTCCTCCATTGTTGCAACATATTCACGATATTGATCACATTGAACTCCTTTGTTTATACTGAATAACATTGAATTCATTTTTTTATCACTAAATATGGTCGAATTAAGTACTTCACATCAAATCACTCTAATGAACACTTGATTTAGGAAGAATACACTTAGAATTGCCCATCTAATCCATGAAATTACTATCTAATCCATTAAAGAACAATATTAAAATGTCATAAAGTTCCAAAAAATAACTATTTTTGTGCCAGCTGTTTTACATAAGGAGCATTTATTTTTCCTCGTTCGCAATGATTCCCCGATTCCATGCCTCCTCTTTGTCCGCCTTCTTCCGGGTTTGCTAGGATTAACATATGGAGGAGGTATCTCTCCCTCTAATTCAAAACTTCTTTTCAAGAATTTTTTTTAGGGGGGTGGGTGAAGCAAAAAACAAAAAATAAAAACTTTTCAAAACTTTTTTTTAAAACAATTTTTTTTTTTGGGTGGGTGAGTGGAGTAAGAAACCAAAGAAAAAATTTACTTTTCAAGATTTTTTTATTTATTTTGGCGGCGAGTAGGGGGGTGGGTTGGTGGTGAGTGGAGTAAGAAACCAAAGAAATAATTTCTTTTCCTTGAATAGTCCAACTACGTCGCGGTAATGATGATGTCTTTGACCTTGTGAGGTAAGGATGGTCAGCCAGCTCGAGTGTCAACACGAATCAACTCTTTTGTTGGCAATAAAAAGAAACATAAAGTGCAAATGATGTTAGTCTTGTTAACATATATCTAGGTAAAGTCATGATCACGTAAAGTAAAGTAAGGCATGTAGCAAATAATTCATCAAATAGAGTCAAACAAGTTATCAAACAAGTATATCAAACAATAACGCGTCCTAATATGCATGTGACCTCTTTGTGCCAGAGGTAGGCCTATCGTTTGTTTGAAGGGTAAAGTGTGCCATAATACGTCATCCCATTGCTTTTGATTAATTAAACAGATTCTATTTCTCAAAATAAATTACAAAAATAATGTAATATTTATTACATGTCAAACGAGTACAATATAAAATGTTTCCTAATATAAGTAAAGTAAATATGACATCTAGCTCCATTTTGTGATGCCCTTGGTCTTCGTCATTCGTTGATCACGGACGTACTCTAATGCGAAGTTCATACCTGTCATAGAAATGTTAGTCATTCCCTCCCCCCTAAAGTTTAATTAGTTAAAGAAAATAGTCCATATTTAGGCACAGTTATCCTTCAAACATGCACATAAAGTATGACTAGTGTCACTTGGGGTCGTGAACCCGCTTGGACGTTTGGTTAAAGTTGTCTAACGGGTTTAATACACCAAGGGTATTAAACCTCCTAGGTCATGAAATGTATGCTCTTAATAAAGGGTGTTGGTTTAGCTCTATCCTAGGTTGACTAAGAGTGAGTTTACTAGATGCAAGGTTCCCGAGCGGACTACTCGAGTGAGAAGGCTACGCGGTCTCCGTTATTCGGACACCCCGCGCATACGCCAACTCTCCTAAAATTTGGGATTTTGAAAGAAATTTGCGGGTGCGCAAAACACACCTCGCGTGTACGTGTGATAGTGTGAATTTTCCAGAAGTGGAGGAAGTATGAACGGAATGACAATTTATCAAAGCAGTAACACTTAAACAGTTTATATCAAACAAACAACTAATAGCATGTAAGAAGTTTATAACCAATAAAGTAATTAAAGCAAACACACAAAGCCTAATTAAAACTAATTCCGTTATGGTTAGAACCTAAATGTCCCTAGCAGAGTCGCCAAGCTGTCATACCCCTTTTTAACCGGGCTAAATTAGAAGTACGACTTATTGGTGATTCCTATTTTTTGGTTATTTTAAGGAGTCGCCACCTAATTATTTATGGTGAATTAGGACACCTAAAGTTTATTAAAGTTATTTTCTAAAGTTAGTTCTGTTTAAGGTCTGCGAAACTTAAGATTCTAGGTAAGGGTTCAATTAGTCTAAAGGGAAGGTATTAGGCATCCTTTAAGACCCATTAGCAATGGTTAACCGACCGGACTTACAATTGATTAGGCTAAGTGTAAATATCGTATTATAAAAAGAAAATAGTTTTATAAATATAACTAAAGTCACAGAAAGACATATAGGAATATTGTTTGAAAACAGGATTTGTAGAAAGTAATAATTTATATAAAAGAGTATTTCCGATGCTATTAAAAATACGATTTATAAATGTTATTAAAGCTTTAAACGAAAATATAATAGTATTGTTTAAAATAATACTTGTAGAGGAGATTCAACAATCATGAATTTTAAGTAACGATTATCTTGTATTGACTATTGCAATGTAGAAAAAGCCTCGACTTATATTTTAAATATGAAAAAGGCACGAATCTTTTTTTTTTCTTTTTATCACTTTATGTAGCCCATTTCAGCTAAAAGTATGTATAATTGGGTAAATCTTGAAAATGTTTATAAAATATAATTGGATTCCTACTTAATGACGTTTTGAAATTCATAAGATAGTAAGAATGAAAAATGATTCCTTTAACCCAAAAATATGTAGTCATATTATTTGAAAATCAATTACTCGAATAAATGTTATAGATACTATAAATAGTTTAGAAAATAGAAGTGAATGTAATTTGTGAAATTAACTACCCATTACTAAACTAAAACTTTTAATCTCACTAAGGTTTATCTAAATTGACAAAACAAGCGAAAATGTTAGTCATACGACACACATTAAATGCACACAAAAAATAAAAATACAGGAATAGGTATATGTAAATGGGCTCAGCCCATTAAGGAATGCTGATGTCCGCTACTGTTGGGCTTCAGCCCAGCAGATTTTATTCATATGTTGCTACGGGTTGTCTCTGTTTGTTGGGCTTTGGCCCAGGTGTTTATTTTTTCCTTGTTTGGCTGCGGATTGGGCTGATGGGGAGAGAATTTCATGTTGGGCTTTTAGCCCGAAGCCAAATGCGGGAGGAGATGACGAGTCCAAGTCGCTTGGACTCGTATGCGAGATGTCATGCATAAAAACGAAAGAAAAGGATTAGTACATAATCAATGAATAAGACTAAACACATAAAATATACACTCAAAACAGATCAGTAGATTGTGTATATATCGCGTATATTTTGGCATATCTTATACATTCATAAGGATATATACAAGATTATATTGGAAATCTTTCGCCCTCGTCCTCCCGATGTTGCACAAGTTCCAAGGATTTCATGACAGTTCCGAAGGTAAGAAGGCAACAAACAATAACTAACAGAGAAACAATTCTATGTCAACCTCATATAGTTTTAGAAAGCAGCAAATATCCTCAAGAAAGTGGTAATGATCTGCTCTAAACTTCCAGCAACAAAAAATAACTGATTTAAAGGTAGAAATAATTGGTTCACAGCCTAACACAGTAGCTTAATTTTAGCAACAATGCAGCAGTCATTCCTCTCAAGAAACACACCAGCTAGCCTCTCAAAATGCACCAGTTAGTGATTTAATGCATTCTGCCCACTGTTGGAAAATGAAGGAACTTTCAAATGTAATGTTCCATAGATTGTATTATCTCGAAACCCAACTGTAGGAATTCAAACCCAACTTAAACAAAACGTGCCGAACCTTAAGCTCATATCGAATTTAAACAAACCCAATTGACTAGTCCTAAGCATAAATGATATGCTTGATATCTACTGATCAAACAGAAGCCGAACGCATACATAAATTCATGCTAAACTAATTCGACGAGACAAGAATGATGAAATATGACTTCATACTTAAAATTCAACCTAAAACATCAATAAAACATGCAGCATATGCTGAAACAAGGACATACAGTAATGACAAACATAGAAAATGTGCTAATATCTAAACCAATCTAACAGTAACAGTAGGCACAAATTTGAGGGAAATGGTAACAACGAGACATCAAAAACATGATTCCTTTTTATACAAAACATAGAGTCTAAAACTGGTGAAGGACAGGTAATAGAGTGATCGAAATGCAGCAGCAATCAGATGGTCAGAATGTTGCAGTAAAGCATTGTAATTGAATACAGCGCTTTGGCACAAAACATGGTGGCACTGCAACTTAAAATGGGGGAATTCAACCTATAGCAACTACTGCTCAAATGACAACAACATCACCAGCGGCATATTAGTACAAAATTAATCCAACATGATAACTACATCACTTCATGGGATGAACAAACTCCCTTCTTTAGAATCCGAAAAAAAAAAATATATATATATATATATATGTACCAGCAACAGAGATAGCTTAAGTGCAAACATTAGGTTCAAAGGGAACAACCACAAGTATAGCTAAGAAACTCATACCAATGTATCATCAATTCAGTCAGTAAGGCAACGGTTTTTTTTTTCAAAGTACAGAAAATGAGCCTCAAACTAAAGTGAAACAATTGACAAGATACTACAACTACAGGCAGCAGAACAAGTGTACCAAAACAACGTTAGAATAATAGTGGCAGTGCAAATGTAGCAGCAAGGTAACAGTAATGTCATCAACATCAGAATGGATTTTAAAATTCAGTGATTTCTCAAAGGGGGGTCAGTAAGAAAAGCAGAAACTTAGTTGTATATAGATCAGGTGAATCGTCAAACGTGTCATTTAGATATCTCGATATTTTAGCAGTTTCAAACTGAACAGGGTACTAAGATTGGCACAATATTCGTCAAATTACTCATTCACATAGTTGGACCATTTATCGAACTATTCGACTAAACCAAAATTAGATTTGGTTACATTACGCACTTCACTTGAAACTAACAGTAACGATGCCACTGCCACTATTTTCATATTAGAATTAATCAAAACAGAAAATTTAGACTTATGGATGAAAGACAATTATGGAGATGATTTAATGTCGATCTGTTTTAAACATACGCAATATACCTAAGATATACACTCTACGGTGTGTATATCAGATGTATATCGAATGTATAACTTCTTCTTAGCTTGATAACCCGCTGTATATCCTATGTATATTCGACTTTAAATAGGTTCTAAATCCTGGAAGTTCAGTCTAAACATCCGAACTAGAGTATACGTCTTTCAAATTCATTTTAGCAAATACCAACCTATCCTAACAGCTCCCAAACACCAAACAAATATCATGACGACAAAGAAACTACATAACTACTAAAGAAATATAACAGAATGAGCCAAAAATTTCAATTAAAGCAGAAACTAAAGACTATGAGTAATAAATGTATCGAAGTTTTCCTCTTTTGTGTGCAATGAACTGAGGTCGTCGGGGTCTCGAATCTATGCTCGAACACGACGAACGATTTCGAAACTCGAATTACAACAATCCAAAAGGTGAAAATAGAGTAGTGTTGGTTGTTTTTTTTATTATTATTATTATTTTTTAGAGTAAGGCTATGGCTCGACGATAATTTCCAGTGAATCCCAGAAACCGAATTGAATTAGAATAAAGCTAAAACTTAAAGTAGTAGTGGGAAAATGGAAATGTTGAATAGCGCAAAAATCTCCCCCAATCAACGTTCAATCCCCAATCGGTGCCGAATCCCCCGAATTTCCTATAGACTCGACTTCAAAAAATAAAAGAGAAAACAGAAATAAGGTTTTGAATTTCCAACTGATGTCAAGAAACAAAATGGAATTCCCCCAAAACACAGAATAATCCCGTTCCTCTCTCAAACAATGCTCCGTTCCCTGAAACGTCTCAAGAAAGTCTTCTTTATAGGGTTTCGATTCGGGTTTAAGAAAGGAGAGAGAGGAGCGTATGAGAGAAAGAGTGGGGGACAGAGCGAAGTGGGGGACAGTGGTGAGTGGGAGAGAGCGTGAGAAGAGGTAGGTGGGGCGGTGGAGAAGAGAGAGAGAGGGAGACGTTGAAGAGAGGGAAAAGAAAGAGAAAGAGGAGGGTGGCGGATGGAGGAAAAAGATAAACCTTAGGGTTTCATTTTTTGTTAAAAGGATAGTTGGGCCGGGTCAGGTAAAAACTTGAATTGGGCTGGATCAGGTAGGGGATCATTGGGCTGGTTTAGTTTTAATCAAGTGGGCCGGTCTGTTTGAGTAGTGAATTAATTAGAGTATGGGCTAATTATTTGGCTGAAAATTGTTGGCTCTTCCTCCTCTATTTTAATTATTCTTGGGCTTCTAATTTAATAACTAGTACACTATTTACTATGGTAATTAGTGATTAATATGTAAGAAATAAAGGGTTTAATAAAGTATAATTAATTTAACGAGTACAAATCCTAAAATGAAATGATGACGAACCATTTAAAATTTGTGATAAAGTAATACTTGTAATGTTGATAGTAAAATAGTGAAAATTAATAGTAGCGAAAATAAAGTGTTTAGCTCGTCACTAAAATTAGAAGCTCCAGGAAATAAATTGAAATAAAGGAGGGACAAAATTGGGTGTCAACAGATGGTACAAAAAACAAACAAAAAAAACTTTTCAAACTCTTTTTTAAAAAAATATTTTTTTTCGTGGGGGGTGGGGGTGGGGACAAGGTCAGGCGGAGGGGTGGATGGGGAGAGGGTGGTGGAAAAAATCAAAAACAAAAACCTTTCAAAACTTTTTTTAAAAAATAAAATTAATTTTTTTTGGAGGGTGGGTGGTGGTGGGCAGGGGGTGGTACAAAAAACAAACAAAAAAAAAATCAAAATCTTTTTTAAAAAAATATTTTTTTCATGGGGAGTGGGTGTGGGGGTGGGGGGCAAGGGCAGGGGGAGGGGTGGATGGGTTTGGGTGGTGCAAAAAACCAAAAACAAAATCTTTTCAAAACTCTTTTTCAAAATAAAATTATTTTTTTTTGGGGGGGGGGGGGGTGCGGGGTGGTGGGGCGGGGGGTGGGTGGTACAAAAAAACAAACAAAAAAAAAACTTTTCAAAATATTTTTTAAAAAAACATTTTTCTTGTGGGCGGTGGGGGTGGGGTGCTGGGGGCAGGGAGGGGGTGGGGACGGGGGGCTGAGGGTATTTTATGATTTGTATGAGTTGGGTCAAAGTGTTAAAAACAAAACTTGAAGGCAAAGTGTAAAAAACAAAGCTTGGGGTCAAAGTGTTAAAAATATAACTTTGGGGCAAGTCAAAACTCCCTAATCACTAATCCAAAGTTTATTACCCCTACTCAATTATAAAAACTAGAGTTACCCCTACTCAATTTTTAAATATTTTTGTCACCTTTAATTAAAAGCCTCAAGTTTTTAGGACTTCCTAGGACTTGGAGCTATGTTAAAAATGAAATAAAAATGACCAAAATTTTCATATAGACTTGTAGGAATATATGTGCATGTTGTGGAAGCTGGAGGAATGTTCTAGAGGATTTGGGATATGTTTAGGGGGGCTTGCATATTGGATGAATGTTATGGGAAGTTCTAGAGAGGTGTGGAGATGAGAAATGGTGAAGAATTAAGTGATTTAGGTGACTTAAGGGGTATATATAGTAGTCCAATTCGGTTTGGGGCTAATGGGCCGAAATTGGTGGGCTTTAAAATGATTTCTAGAATTTCCGCGTAGGTTCGCGGGCTTCTGGCAGTCCATTTTAAAACGCCCATAACTCCCTACTCCGATGTGGTATTGGCGAACGGTTTGTTGCGTTGGAAATTACACTTGACGAAATTCCTTTTAGGCTATTGAAACACCTCAAAACTCCTGATATAATAGGAGATATACCTCTCTGAAGTTGAACCAAAATTTCTATCTAAAATTCTGCCAAATTTTTCCCAAATTTTTGACAAACTTATTTTCTTCGATTTGCTTGATCCCGAAACCTTTAGACACTTTCTTAACACTTGTTAAGAGTACTCCTTAACCTTATAAGGGTCCCATGACCTCTCCGAGCTTACGTTAGTTTGCGAACGACATAAAATATTTTGAGGTGTAACATAGTTGAGTTTGTTTTAACGAATATGTATATGTTTGATGTATATTGCCTTTTTTCTTAGTATAATCGTGATAAGTTCAATAATTATAAACTAACCGGTGTCCCCTTTTCTTTCCTCCCTCACCACATGACCACTCGGGTCGGGTCAGCCTGCCTATTAGGCCTCAGGCCCAATAAGGAAAATTCTTTCCTCGAAGATATTGAGTCTGCAAAGATGAAGTAAATAGCTTGGCGCGTAAAAGGCCCAGCCATGGATGAAAATGGCTGGCTAGGGGTTTGGTACGCCCCTAGTCTTTACATTATTTGCCTATTGCCTCTCCTTTTTTTTTTTTTTTTTTTTTTTTTGAGTTCACAGTGGAATTCTTATTGTGTGAACTAGTAGTCTTAGGACAACGGTACCTATGCCGTTTTGCAATCTAAGTCCCCAAAACCGTTTCTTTCAAAAACCCGAATTTAGCGTAATGATTTTTGACAACTTAAAAGAGGATTAATTAAACTATTTGACACGGTTTTAGATCTCTAAAAAAAATGAAAAGAGTATTTCAAAAGGCCATGAGCATTGCAATATGTTAAGAAAAACGGATTGATTTTCAAAAAGCCAAAACCAAGCTTTGTTGTAAACTTAAGCTAAAATAGATAAGTGTTTGGGATCAATTTCAAATGGCCAATTCAGTATAAATTGGGGACAAAACGCCACTGATTTTAGCAGAAAATGGACAAGGCCAGATTTGGCCAAAACAGAAAATGGATTTTTCGGGCCAAAGCCCGTTTACAAAAAGAGATGATATAAACATCCCAAAACCTTTAAACACAAACTCATTCGGGCCAAAAAATAGGCAACTCTCTTTCAAAAAATCACAATATTTAGCTATGAAGTCCAAACACAAAATCAATTTCATAATTTGTCTTAAACAATGCATTTCCCAAAATAAGTACATTCGTATATACAAGTTCCCGGATAAAGTGTTCCAAACGTGTTATACGGATAGAACCAAATAAGGTATGAGTTAAGCATGGACGAAATAGGACATTCAAAACATAATAAGTTTATATTTTTCAAAACAACATGTATAAAGACGACAACTTTATACTCAATTTCCAAACAAAATACATCACCCTTATATACAAAAAGGGGGAAATTATTTTATCCGGATATCATAAATCTGAATCTACGTACCCTATATATAAAGGGAACTTATCCAAATTTCTTTTTCTCAAAATGATATGCAAATGACAAGATTTTTGCGAGAATAAACACTAAATAGACAGTTCATGCAAATAATCATACATTGAAATTCGAAGGTTAAACGTATAGTATGGATCCTTAATACTGGGGTGCCTAACACCTTCCCCAGGGGATCATCCGAACCCTTACCTAGAACTCTGGATTACGAAGGATTTTTCACTGTATTTGAATAAACCCTTCACCCCTGGTTTTCCTAATTTCCTAAAAATTAGATGGCGACTCTTTTTCAAAAATAAGTCTGAAAGAGCACCAATGAGTTCGTAGTTGCTTTTATGCCTTAACACAGCGTAAAAAGCAAACCATTACAAGCGGGCCTAAGTCCTGCTATTATATATATATATATATAGATAGATTTTGGTTCGATTTGGTATTTTTTTTGTTTTCTATAAAATATAAAATCCACCTTAATTATACGGTATTATTTATGTATTTAGATTGGACCTGCCATTTTATCGAAAAGAACCTAATTTAGTTAATATTAAGGAACCATATTGACACTTCTAGGTACATGAGGGATTAACTATTCTCTCGTCATAAGCATTTGACTAGATTTTTGTATTCATGTATGCTAATAGAAGTACTACTGTAATCTATTTTCCACCCGCAAAAAAAATTCAGAATTATCAAGCACAATCTTGCTTTAATTGAAAATTTTGTGGAACGATCATGCCTAGGTTTTGGCTCACAAGGATTTGTGATCTTTGAATGTTTGCCGTCTGATTCCACCTAGTGCCGACTACTGACAAGCCGGAGCCTAATCTTTTTAAGTGTTGAAAGAGCATCCTCCATGCTAATCCTTGCATCAGGTGTCACTAAAGTGCAGCTCAAAGCTAATTCCATGATAGATAACAAACATTGCATCTTCGCGTCGATTTGTTCATCAACTGGTTGTACCAAATTAGAATCCACCACTTTATGAATTTCACTTGGGAAGGAATCACTAACCCAACGTTGTATGCTCAAGTTTTCAGTAAATATTTCATCACTTGGTTTCTTCCTTGTAAACGTCTCCATCATTAGGATACCAAAACTATAAACGTCACAATTCGTGGATACTATTCCATCTTGTCCATACTCTGCAATCATCGTTGAAAATGATCAGATAAGCTTAGTTCCTAGTTATCATGGACTATGCTAAAACTGAGAGAACCAATTTATTTGAGGGGAAATAACTAATTGGGTATTCTGGATATAAGAAAAGTTTGAAAAGTTTGAGTACCTGGAGCAATATATCCAATGGTTGCAATTGTCCTTGTTTGAACAAAAGCCTCCCCTTCACCTAACAACTTCGCAATGCCAAAATCACTGACATGACCAAGCGTTTCTTGATCTAGCAAGACATTGCTTGGCTTCAAGTCACAATGCACCACAGCTGTTGAATAGCCATTGTGCAGATAGTCCATTGCAGATGCAACATCTGTCATTATATCTAATCTTTGCAATAAGTTCAAGAACAAATTGTGAGAGTATAACCATTTATCAAGTGTCTCATTGAACATGTATTCCAACACTAAGGCTTTGAAATCAAGGTTGGAGCAGCTGGTGATGACTTTGGTTAGATTTCTGTGGCGAAGGTTCCGGGGTATCTCACATTCTATGTCAAAACTTTTGAATGCACCCTCCAATTGCACATTGAATACCTTTGCTGCCAAAACGGTGCCATCTTTAAGTATCCCTTTGTAGACCATGCTGAAACCCCCATTACCAAGCAAGTTGCTTTCGTTGAATCCTTCTGTTGCCTGTTCAAGTTCATAATAGGAAATTCTTTCATGCCCTTTTACTAGAGACACATCTCCTTGACTTGCATTCTTCTTTGTGTTTCTCAATCTTAGCACCATATATCCAACGGCTAACGCGAGGAGTGATCCAATCCCTAACAGAATATATAAACATGTAAGCACTTGTTTTCTTCTTGACTTCTCTGTAGATTTGGTTACGCATGGTTTCACATTAAATCGGGATTCACCACGAAGTGCATCATTGGACAGGAAAGATTGACTAGTAATATTTGCAAAAGGACCACCAGTGGGAATTTCTCCATTGAGTTAATTAAATGAGATGTTGAGGTATTTGAGATACACAAGAGCTTCTAATGACAGATCCAAGAAATCCAAGGCCCACATTTTGCTAAATGATTCCGGAATAGGCCCCTCTAATGTATTATGTGCTAGAGAAAGTTTAATCAATTTATCTAGACCCCCTAGAGTGCTAGGAATCTTACCAGAAAAATCATTTTTTGACAGATCAATGAGTGATGCAGCCTTTAAGTTTCCAATCTCAAGGGGAATTTTCTCACTAAAAAAATTGGATGAAATATTGAATTCTATGAGA
Organism: Lycium barbarum; assembly: GCF_019175385.1. Lineage (NCBI taxonomy): Eukaryota > Viridiplantae > Streptophyta > Magnoliopsida > Solanales > Solanaceae > Lycium > Lycium barbarum. The sequence goes on from NC_083344.1 coordinate 6,825,179, forward strand.
TTGCGAAGGGCCCCCAAGCTTGTAGGTAATCTAGAATTCAGCCTGTTGTAAGATAGATAAAGTTTCCTCAAACTAGTAACATTCCCTAAGCATGGTGGCAGTGAACCAGAAAACTGATTTCCTGACAAGTCTAATGCACCAAGATTCTTTAAACGACAGACAACATCTGGTATGGTTCCATCTATCTTGTTGCTTTGTAGGTAAAGTTGTTGAATGTTTAGCATGCCGTGGACAGTTCTTGGACTATGTCCAGTCAACTCATTGTTAACCAGACCCATCCTTATCAGACCAGTAAGATTACCAATTTCTTCAGAAATGATGCCCTTAAGTTTACAATCTGATCCTTCAAAAACCTGTAGAGAGTCAGAGAAATTCCCTAATGATGCAGGAAAAATACCACCCAAGGGATTATCACCAAACAAGATTACTCTTAGATTCCTACAGTTTGTCAAAGAAGTAAGGAAGCTCAATGCTAAATCGCTGGAAAAATTATTATTCTTCAAGTTAAGAAGCTCGAGGTATTCTAAGTTACCAAGTGATTCAGGAATTGGAGCTGTGAAACTATTGCTTGCGAGATCAAGCATTTTGAGTCTTGAAGAATTTGAGATTGAAGCAGAGATAAAACCACTCAGATTATTTCCTCCACAAAGAAAGTATTCTAGGATGGGCATTCCACGACCTAAATCTGAAGGTAGAGTACCTGAAAACTTGTTTAGTGAAAGAGATAGGAACAACAGTGGTGACATGTTGAAAATACTTGCAGGGACAGAGCCAGTAAACTCGTTTTGTGACAATCCTAGCCACTGTAGTTTCTTGAGATTGCCTAGCTCCATTGGTATCTCTCCTGTCAATTTAAGGAAATATATGAGTACTAGTTTGGCGGAAGAGAGAGAGAAGGAAGAAGATTTAAGATATCTTGTAAGGAAATATCATACTACCTTACAAGCATTGTATTCCAAGTTCTAATATTGTGAGAGTTGTTAAGTTGGCGAGCTCTCTTGGTACGGTTCCAATAAACTCATTTTTAGACAATGCCAAGACTTGAAGCTTTTTGCATTTCTCCAGGTTTGGTGGTGTTGATACCTAATTTTGGCTCGACGTGCTTAAAATTAACGTTTTGGGGGCCCTGAATCGTTAAAGAGCGTGAAATATATTTTTTACACATATTTACATTTTTCGATAATTTATTGATGATTATCCTTATTTTAGGAATTTTATCAATTTACTGTCATTTTCCAAGAATCATTATTTTGCACATATACAATGTAATACTAAATTTTTTGTGCAATTAATAATTGTTTCTTAATTTTATAGCAATACATTTTCATATCTTATAAATTAATAATTACATTTTATACTTACACATGTATTAATTAACTATATTTTAGTACAGTGCGTCAGTGCAGAGAAAATCGAAGCAATTAATTTTTAAACGCAGAGCAAAAATTCGATCAAGTCAAGGTCTCATCACCTTTTTAAAAGTTGACATTTGAGGTGATGGGTTGGGTTCTTGATCCATTGGTTATTGCATTTTTACATAAGGGTTAAAAGGGGTAAAGGGGACAAGAGAGGGAAGATCATTATTTTTTGGACAAAAGGGGGTTGGGTTCTTGATCCATTGGTTATTGCATTTTTTACAGCAATCCCCACCAACGAACAGCCCACGCATAGCCACTGCTAACCTTCCCTTTCCCCTCCCCCCAGTTCCGCCGTTACCACCGGAAAACGTTCTGTTCTGCTCCGTTTTTTGCTTGAGTTATGGCTTCTTCGGATTGTTTTAATTTTGTAATTTGACTACTTCCGGATGGAGTTGCAATTTTCTGGCTACCTAATCTTCATGTTTATATTTTTGGTTGTTGCTTTGTATTGATGTTGCACTATCCCTCTCTTGGCCCAACCTCTTTGAGCTAGCGTACTAGAAATGTGCAACTGCAGATAAAGATCTAAGCTGAAGTTGCCAACAACAAAAAGATACAAAAGTCCCATAAAAACAAAGACGAAGAACGACCTCCAAAGCAAGAAGGAGCCAAAAAAAAACATTAGTCATCATTCAGGATCTCGGGCATACAACCTGTCATTCCTTTTTAATTTTCATTCTCCGGCATATAACCCGGAATTAGCATCAAGACTTCGGGCATACAACCCAGGTCAAATCTCTTAATCCCCACAGAGTCTCGGGCATACAACCCCGAACTCCCAAAAACAAAAAGCTCCAATTTGCAAAAGAAGTCGCACAAGTACAAAAGAAAGGGACAATAAAACGAAGTAGATCAGTGTCAGAGCACACAAATACAAAGCACAACCATAGTGCAACGCTTAGGGAAGAATTAGTCACTCCTTACCCAAATGATATCCTACCTTTTTCCCGAGCCTACATTACAAACCCATAACAAGCCCTACGTGATTTTATGCCAAGGGTTCTCACATTAGTGGATACTTACATGACCGCCAAGCCTATGGTATCCCAATTACATGCATTGAACATCTTTCTGAGTATGAGTGTACTTTTCTAGACGTCCCAAAGTTCAAAAATACTGAATATGTGTGAAAAAGGCACTTTCTTTCTAGTGAGGGCACTTGAAACATGAGGATAGGTATAGTTCAAAATCTTTGCTTGAAGCAAGACGAATAAATTTTGTCGATACTTAGGTATGTCTGAGGTACCACTTGAAGCTATAGGAATTATCCCGAAGTCAATCTCGGTTAGCTGGGAAGAAATTGATGGAATTCTTATGCACAAAACTAATTGTTGGTACCAACTGAAGTCAAGACATGATTCTCTTCACTTCTTCATTCTCCAATATTCTTTACAAAAAAAAAAAATATAGGCGCCCACCTTCTCATGCGGGTATTTCATTTTCAGTCAGGCACCCACCTTCTAATGCGGGTATTTTAATTTATGTTAGGCGTCTACCTTCTAATGCGGGTATTTTTAATTTCAGTTCAGGCGCCCACCTTCTAATGCGGGTATTTTATTTTCAGTCAGGCACCCACCTTCTAATGTGGGTATTTTTTAATCTATGTTAGGCACCCACCTTCTAATGCGGGTATTTTAAATTCAGTCAGGCGCTTACCTTCGAATGCGGGTATTTTATTTTCAGTCAGGCACCCACCTTCTAATGCGGATATTTTTTAATTTATGTTAGGCACCCACCTTCTAATGCAGGTATTTTAAATTCAGTCAGGCGCCCACCTTCTAATGCGGGTATTTTTAATTTCAGTTCAGGCACCCACCTTCTAATGCGAGTATTTTTTTAATTGCAGTTCAGGCACCCACCTTCTAATGCAGGTATTTTAATTTATGCTAGGGGCCCATGTTCTAATGCGGGTATTTTAATTTCAGTCAGGCGCCCACCTTCCAATGCGGGTATTTTAATTTCAGTTCAGGCGCCCACCTTCTAATGCTGGTATTTCAATTCTAGTTCAGGCACCCACCTCCTAATGCGGGTATTTTAATTTATGTTAGGCGCCCACTTTCTAATGCGGGTATTTTAATTTCAGTCAGGCGCCCATCTTCTAATGCGGATATTTTAATTTCAGTCAGGCACCCACTTTCTAATGCAGGTATTTTAAATTTCAGTTCAGGCGCCCACCTTCTAATGCGGGTATTTTAATTTCAGTCAGGCACCCACCTTCTAATGCGGGTATTTTAAATTCAGTCAGGCTCCCACCTTCTAATGTGGGTATTTTATTTTCAGTCAGGCACCCACCTTCTAATTCGGGTATTTTTTAATTTATGTCAGGCACCCACCTTCTAATGCGAGTATTTTAAATTCAGTCAGGCGCCCACCTTCTAATGTGGGTATTTTTAATTTCAGTTCAGGTACTCACCTTCTAATGCGGGTATTTTTTTAATTGCAGTTCAGGCACCCATCTTCTAATGCGGGTATTTTAATTTATGTTAGGAGCCCACCTTCTAATGCGGGTATTTTCATTTCAGTCAGGCACCCACTTTCTAATGCGAGTATTTTAATTTATGTTAGGCGTCCACCTTCTAATGCGGGTATTTTTATTTCAGTCAGGCACCCACCTTCTAATGCGGGTATTTTAATTTATGTTAGGCGCCCACCTCCTAATGCGGATATTTTAATTCCAGTTCAGGCGCCCACCTTCTAATGCGAGTATTTTAATTCCAGTTCAGGCACCCACCTTCTAATGCGGGTATTTTAATTTCAGTCAGGCACCCACCTTCTAATGAGGGTATTTTAATTTCAGTCAGGCGCCCACCTTCCAATGCGGGTATTTTAATTTCGGTTCAGGCGCCCACCTTCAAATACGGGTATCTTAGTGTTTTTTTTTACAGGCGCCCACCTTCAAATACGGGTATCTTAGTGTTTTTTTTTTACAGGCGCCCACCTTCAAATACGGGCATTCCATTTCAAAGTTCTGGCGCAAAAAGCAGAGTATGCATTAGGATTTCGGCACACAACACGAGACTTCATTTCATTTCGAGGCTCCAGCACACAAACCAAAGTATGCATCAAGGTTCTCACACACAATCCAGGACCTTTCTACATTCAAAGCTTTGGCACACAACCCGATGTTTTCAATAGGGTCCCGACATACAACTTCGTAGTCCATTTTAATTCATGGCTCTGAGTTCGGTCACCCCTATAGCAATACATCATTTTCCTCCCCAAATCATTTTCCTGAACTACAACCGGTCTGACTCCCATCTCAGGGATATGTAGGTAGCTCGAATTTGAGCACGACCGTCCTTCGTCCTACACTTGCTAGGACCACTCCAATAACACTGGGGCAAAATTTTGATCGGACGATCAAAATTTGCCACAACATCCATTAGTTATCATCTTTTCGAACTACATTGACCTGATTCTCATGATTGGCGAGATATGTAGGAAGCTCTATGAAGAGTTCGGTCACATCGGGTTGAGAATCATTCTTTCCGCAGCAAGTATACAATCTTGCACCCTCCAGCCTCTCGTAGCTCGACACTGGGACAATTTTGGAAGCGATGACGTGGGTACGCGAATGTTTTTCGGCCCTGAACAATCCTTCCATTTTTATCATTTTTCTTTCTATCACAACCCTGCCGACGAATGGAGAGCATTGTCAAAGCTCTATCAACGTCTGGCTCCTTTCTCCATACATATCCTTTCAGTGATTCTCTGCCGAGCCAAAATAGGCTACACGTCAACGTCTTCGTCCGAAAACTCTTTCATCGTCTCCGGTCGAAGAGGGACAAGCTGTTGACACCTGATTTTGGCTCGACGTGCTTAAAATTAACGTTTTGGAGGGCCCTGATTCGTTAAAGAGCGCGAAATATATTTTTTTACACATTTTTACATTTTTCGATAATTTATTGATGATTATCCTTATTTTAGGAATTTTATCAATTTACTGTCATTTTCCAAGAATCATTTATTTTGCACATATACAGCGTAATACTAAAATATTTGTGCAATTAATAATTGTTTCTTAATTTTATAGCAATACATTTTCATATCTTACACATTGATAATTACATTTTATATTTACACATGTATTAATTAACTATATTTTAGTACAGTCCGTCAGTGCAGAGAAAATCGAAGCAATAAATTTTTAAATGCAGAGCAAAAATTCGATCAAGTCAAGATCCCGTCACCTTTGTAAAAGTTGACATTAGAGGTGATGGGTTGGGTTCTTGATCCATTGGTTATTGCATTTTTACATACAAAAGGGGGTGTTTATTTATATTATAAGAAAAGGGAGGGGTTAGTTTAATTATTTTTCTACACAACACTTACACTTCTCTGATTCCCCCCCCCCCCCCCCCTCTAAACCCTAAACGTTTTTTTTTCTCTCCTCACTCCTCTCTCAAACGCCGCCACCCCCTCCACGCCGGAGCTCCAAGCTCCGGTGAACTCCAAACCCTCCACCATCAGTCGTGAACCCCCATTGCCCCACAACTCCCTCTTCCTCTCCAACCCACAGCCGTCGACCACCACCCTACTGCCCAGCGTAACCACCACAACCACATCACCACCACAGCACCACCCACAAACCAAACAACCCCTTGGTCTCCTCCATCGGAGCAGCGAGCAACCACATTACCACCATCACTACCAACCACACCACCACTATGACGCCACCACCAACGCAAAACCCTATCCCCTTTCCTCCTCTTCCCCGCTGCTCTCTCTCATCTCCCTCTGTTTTTTTTCTTTTCGTTTTGACGTCACCAGTCCCCACCGACGAACAACCCATGCATAGCCACTGCTAACCTTCCCTTTCCCTTTCCCCCTAGTTCTGCCGTTACCACCGGAAAACGTTCTGTTCTGCTCCGTTTTTTGCTTGAGTTATGGCTTCTTCGGATTGTTTTAATTTTGTAATTTGATTGCTTCCGGATGGAGTTGCAATTTTCTGGCTACCTAATCTTCGTGTTTATATTTTTGGTTGTCGCTTTGTATTGATTTTGCACTGTTTGAACTTCTTTTATTTTGGCAAACACGACTGATTTTCCTTCATTTCTACTACTGCTACTCGGATTTTCTGCTACTGTTGTTATTATCAAACTATTTCTTAAATTATATTTGCTAAATAATGTTGGTTTTGTGCCCGGAAAATACTACTCCGGTGGCCACTGGTATTGTGTTTAATCTTTCTCGGCCGACTAGCTACGAGCTCGCTGCCGGGGAATGTTGTTGACATTGTTATTCCTTTTATCGCTTTTGTTAAAATAATTTGGACAAATACTAAACCCAAATGGCCGATGAAGAAATTTCCGTCGATTTCCAAGGCCTCCCATGTACAAAAGACGGGTTTTTTATTTTAAGTTTATTCATTATTTCTTTAATTCATTCGATAGTTATTTATTTTCTTACTAATACTTTTATTAAGTGTTTATACAGGTACCCGGAGATACATCCCAAAGACGACACTCTGAAGGAACTCGAAGACTTCATCGAATCACTGTTTGTATTTACTTTCTGCATTTTTTTTATAACTATACAAAACATAAACTCATAGTATAGTGGAAACTTTATTTTTGGAATGACAGGTTGATATATTTATTTACTTGTTGCCTTGTTTGTTAAACTTAAAATTGTCATTCGCTTTAGGCAAGACTTAGGCCGTCAATACTTTCATAACTAGATTAAATTGACTTGGTATAAATACTTTGTTAAATAAATTCACACTTTTGACGATTAGGCAAAAATACTAGTCCTTCCTTTATTTTATATTCTTTATACACTCTTAATACAACTTACATTTATATTTTTTCGTGTACATTAATACATATTTTAATTAAGTTAAATCCACATTTTGACGCTAGGCAAATATTAAGTCGTCTATTTACAAATCTTTTATTCTTTAGAGGCATTACACATTTTCACTCATTTTTTATCCACGATTCCTTATACTTATTCTTTACCAATACTTTTGCAATTATTTTGTTCCTTATTCTTTTGATAGGATATTCATTAAACAATTTTTTTTTTTAACTAAACGGTAGAAACAAGTCAAATAAACTTCATTTTTCTGAATAATTTCGTTATATAACATCTTTACACCAATGAATATTCGTAAATTATTTTTATATTCTTTATGCATTAATATACCTAGTTATACAATTCTTTATATATTTTAGGTTTGACGTACACTCTTTTACACTTGAAATATGTTCTTTATATGTTTAATATACATACATTCTTTTAATAAACATAGACGCACATTACATAGACGCACATTCTTTATATCCTTGATATATTTATTTTTACATAGTCTTACATTTTTTTTATATTTTTAATATAGTTACTCATTCTTTACACTAACATATATATACACTCTTTGTACTAACAGATATACTTTTATACTTACGAGGTACATTCTCTTTATACTCTTTTATATATTCTTTATTACTATACATTCTTTATGAATACTTGATACTTGATATAAATACATTTTTATACACTGTATATACTTAGATATTATCACCTAGTGTAGCTTTTCATGAAGTCATAACATTTTGAAAACAGGTAATAATAATGATAAACAGATAGATAATCCCTCTCTAGTGTTTAATCCCTCTCTAGTGTTTAGTTAAACTAAGTCTAAGGACTATCTTCGGGCAGGCTCTGAGGGATGGTTAATACCTTCCCCTCAGAGTAAATAAAACTCTTATAGGTTTCGTGGACTAAAAATGGAGTAGACACACAAATACATATAGGTTTCTTATTTTTCCTTAAAAATTAGGTGGCGACTCCAACCGTTTTAAAGCCAGTTAGAAGAACCGTGAAGTTGCAAACTATCTTGGACCCGTTCAAAATAGGGCGTAACAGGTGGAATAACTCCATCTAGGAGTTTTGTGAGAAGTAAAGCCCTTCCAAGTTTGGAAGATGGTCACATATTGTTGTTGGAAGCTTTCCAGTAAGATTGTTATCGCTAAGAGCAATGACTTGCATTGTCGTAATGTTAAAGATCGATGGTGGTATAGAGCCACTAAGTTGATTGTGTTGCAGGTCTAGGGTAGTCAGGTAACGAAGATCACCGAGTTCCCGAGGGATCTCTCCTTTAAGAAAATTGCTCTGTATTCTCAACACTTCCAGTTTTGTTAGGTTGGAAGGGAAGATGGAATTTTCCCGGAAAATTGGTTCCTCCAGAGGTGCACAGAGCGTAGGTTCGGTAACAAACTTAAAAATGATGGAATGGCTCCTGTGAAGTTATTGCTTGTGACATTAATCAATTTCAACCTCCGCAAATGAGCCAACTCTTCTGAAAACCCCCATGGAAAGTGTTGTTACCGATTTAGAGGGAAACGAGAAATGAAAGGTTCCAAGGTGTGGAGGAATGGTACCATGAAGTTGCATGTTAGAAACGTCTAAAGCTGTGACTCGATGGTGGCGGGAGCTACAAGTGATTCCAATCCAGCTGCAAACGGGGCTGGAAGAAGTCCAGTTTCTTGCTATGATATTGTTAGAATGAGAAGAAATGTGAGATTTCAAGGCAAGAAGAGCAGCTTCATCAGTGCTAATATTAGCAAGTGAAGGATTATGGTGATGAAACAAAATGAAAACTACAAGAGCAAAGAGAAGATTGCAACTTATGTCCATAACTATGACAAGAAGGTTTCTATTTTTTACTTGTTGAGCTAAAACAAGAATTGATAATGAAAAGCAATGATCTTAGAGAATCTATTTAATGATACCAAATTCATTGTATACCAATATTCTGTACTTTATTTGAATATGAAAACGGTGGAATCATAGCTGTATTAACCTTGCTGGCTCCGAGGGACGGAAGACTTTCTTTGAATTTGTCAAAGATCTTTGGAATTCAATTATTCTCTCAAGGGTGGCTTGCTTCTCCATATTTCTAGTTAATTTACTTAATATTTCCCTTTTTTATCTCCTCTCCTCTCTCTTAACTCTAGAGTTGAGAAAATGGACAATTACTTGTCTTCAGCATTCAAGGCATCTCTTAAATGGTCGCTTGATTTTATATTATTCACATCAATTGATAAATTAGTACTTTGTAGGTAGATCTACCTATACCCATGTGATATGATAATCTAATCAATTAATTGTGGTTCTATATTTAATTTGATAATTGACAAAGAAGAAAGGAAAGGAATCTTGCGTCACATGGATACAGGGAACCAATAATGTGGGCGTACTTACAATAATAAATTGACTTGCTGGCTAAGTCGTCCGGACTCAAGTGTGGGTGTTCGATACGGAGTGCGATGTGGAAGTTAGATTCTTCGTGATCTAAATTTTAAGATTTGGAGGTACGGATCCAGGTATGGACACAGGTAAAGAAACGACTCTATCATTTTCTAGGCTCAACCGAACTTCATTTCGCTTTGTGAACACACAGGGCAAGTTCTAGACGTCAATACCAAACATGGATTCAAATGCAAAACCTTACTCACACATGGCACACAATCAACGCAAGAGGGATGTGGTTGTCCCTCGAATCAAACAACAATGAAAATCAACAATGCCAAGTGGGTCATACAAGTCAAACAAAAACCATTTTCAAGTGCTTTCAAGAAAAGTGATACAATTTCACGACATGTTTTCACAAAAAATTTCAAGATCACTATATGCCAATACTTCACCTAAACCGTGCACCTAGCATTTGAATACACCTATCCTAAGGACTAATTTTCCCTCAAGAAGGTTGTCATCCACCCGTCATCAGGAAAAGCCCTTTCTATGACTAAAGAAAAAAAATCTACCTACGCCCGGTTCAAAGCCCCCCCCCCCCCCCTCGGGAAAGAACCGAGGCCATAAGAAAACCAAAGGGGGTGGATGATGAATGCCTACTAATGAGGGACATAAGAAGTTATCAAAGAAAAATAAGGAAAATAAAATCTTTTTTTTGAATTTTTTTCAACTTTTTCTAATTTTTTTTTCGACACTAAGATGCAAAACTACTAAAAAAAAATAATCCTAAGGCATAAATCATCATCCGCAACCTCAAAACATGTTGTTACAAACCAGGACCGTATTTTCCCACCCCACACTTAAAATTATGCAATGCCCTCAATGCATATATATTTGAAAACAAACAAAGCGCAAGCAAGGTAAGAAATACTCTCTGGGGCCCACTAGGGCCTAGCTAGCAACATGCTCTCATCATCAAGGGGCGAATGACCCCACACTTAAAACTCTGGCATGCTCCTCAGCTTTCAACTTTGGGTACTGTCACGCCCCGAACCATGGCCTGGACGTAACACGGCACTCGGTGCCTGACTGCATGTGACCGAGCGAACCACATGGCTTGCTGAACTATCATGAGGCATACATGAGCGGAAATATAACGTGAATGCATGATGAGCCTTTATAAAACGTAATAAGTCATAATACTTAATAAAAACACTTGTTTAAACATGAGTGCGGAAATAACATGAATGAGCCAAAAATGGCTATACGACTCCGAATGTCTGACATAACATAACTGACTTGTCTAGTCTATGAAACCTCTATCATGATCTGACTGGAAAACATACTTACTGGGACAAGGCCCCCAACATACCTTAGATGCATAATTAATCATAAAACAAAAGTTGACTAAACCCCGAATGAGATGGGGCTCACCAATAAGCTGATACGAATGTTGTCCTACTGAGCAGATATGTCGTCCTGTGTATCAGTACCTGCATCGTGAAATGCAGGCCCCCGGGCAATAAAAAGGGGACGTCAGCACATTAAATGTACTGGTATGTAAAACAACTGAAAGAAATAACATGGGACATGGAATAACATGATAAGAACTGAAACTGAAAACCTGGACATGAACATGAGTGCATACATATACATATAAAACATGGTAAAAATATCATAAGTAGGGAGAGCAATAACTTATAACCGATCCATGGTCTGGTGCTTGCGTCCCGCCAGCAGAACACTCAGTCCTTGCCAGGGAACATGAGATTTAATAAAGTATGAAAGGATCCAGTCATTATGAGAGATCGTCCGGGACATGGGTGGAGCGATCCTCATCCTACGGTGGCTACGTAGTTTCAGGCTATCTGAAGCCCTCCTCGGTAATTAATGCAACTCCCAAACATGAACATGTAAAATAGTGGCACTTGCTGCCCATGGTTATCATGAATCGTAACTTGCTTGTACATGGTATTCATGATCATAACTTGCTTGTACATGGTTTTCATGAATCATAACTTGCTTGTACATGATTTTCATAAATCATAACTTGCTTGTACATGGTTTTCATAAATCATAACTTTCTTGTACATGGTTTTCATAAATCATAACTTGCTTGTACATGGTTTTCATAAATCATAACTTGCTTGTACATGGTTTTCATAAATCATAACTTGTAAATATAGTTTCATAAGATAACTTGTCATAGTCTTGCAAAACATGTTTTTGATGCATGAGTAATAACAATAGTTCATAATCATATATATATATATATATATATATATATATATACTTGACTTGAAAACATGCTTGTAACTTGCTGGATGAAATCATAAAGTTTCATATAAACATAATGAGAACACATGAGGAAGAATTCATGATTCATGGATTTAGCTAGGATTCCTAATAACCGTAATGGAAGATTAGGAATACAACAACGAATATAGATACAAAATTCATGTACATAAATACTTAAATACGGGCTACCAATATGTTGGATTTAGTGCCCTAAGATTTGAACTTCATGGATATCAAGGAAATGAAGCATGGGGAAGAACATAGAGATTCCCTCATGTGGATGGAAGTTCTACATACCTTAGTTGTTCCAAAACTTGAATTAAAGACTTGGATTTTGAAGAAGATTTCCTAAATCTTGATTCTTGAATCTTGAGATGGGTTTTCTTGAAAACCCTAGATTAGGAATGATTATTTCTTGTTTAGATTACAAGGATATATGTTAGAATTGAGTTGGAATAATTGGAATGGACTTACCTTGGTGTTCTTGATGTTGGAGGAGAGTAGGAGGTCGTTCTAGGGTTTGAGGGAGTGAAAAATAATGAGTTGAACTGATATGGACGAATATATAGTGTTCTGGAACATTGCAGTTTACGTCCAGCAAAATACTGGCCGTATTTCAGTTTACGGGCACTGTTCATGGCCGTATACTGCAATACGGTCCGTATTCTGCCATTTGGACTGCACTGCATCGCTTCAGTAAAATGGCCATTACTGTTTGCACAGATGTCCGTTTGACCCCCGTAAGATACCGTTGGAAAGGTATTTCAATGATCTACAACTTTCATCAAGGAAGTTTTCCCAAATTCCAAACATGTTTTGAAATACGGGCCCCGTAGAGTGAAATACGGTCCGTATTTAACCATATGACCTCAAAATGTCAAATTCCAGAATGTTCAGAAATTCTTGGTTTCAGTTTACGGGCACTGTTCATGGTCGTAAATTGAAATACGACCACTGTTCATGGGCGTAAACCACCATATCACAACTGAACGGAAAAATTTCAATTCTCACATTCTTTATCTGATGTTCTAAGTCTAGGATCGTGGTCAAAACTTTCGTTAAAAGTACGGGGTGTTATAGGTACTCAGACTTCCCCTAATCGTCGTGGCACGACATGAATCAACTTTTTCCTCCACCTCAAACTTATGAATTTCACCCCTAATTTTGCATCCAATTTTCTATCACGCTTCTAGGGCGGTGGTGTGAATATAAAGGAACCAATCAATAGATATCGTTTCTTGAACTTCTTGGCACTTAAGTGAGGAATGTCGCTTTGTCTTTTCGGTGTGACAAATTTCAGGATGTAAGGCTCTTGTTCCTCATCTATACACTTCTTCATCAATGTGGAAGGCTCGATTTTCATGTCGCCAACCACGCATAATGTAGAAAAATGTTTAGAACGAGGACCAACACGCTCTAACTCTAAAACTGCATTATTTCTAACATCCTCACTTTTGTATACCTCCTCAACAATGACATCATCAACAAAGATCTGATCGAATGGTTGGAGTTCCTCTATCTGCTCCACATGCGGGCCACTATCCAAGGTAATATGTAGTTAGGCATCAGACGCCTCAACCTTTTTATTCATTTGTGCCTGCAAGCCATGGATATATCTGAGCCAAATTAGTCTATCTCTTGTCCGAGCTCAGTTCTACCTTCTATTAGTTGTGTAGCCATGTTTGTAAGTCCATCACGGAGAAACCCATGAAATTTCATTTGTTGAGCTTGTTCTGTTAGCTAAGATTGGCTCACTATCTCTGCTTCTTCAAAGCTATCTACTTGTGGGAACTCGCTCTCTTCTTCTGTTTGAGGTTCGTCTTGAGTATTAGCTAAGCCTGTAACTTGTAGATCATTACAAGTTTCCAGCCTCGGCCTGCATCTCTATGAGTTTGGCACGAATCCTCACTATGGCTTTCCACATTTCTGCGTTTTGCTCTCTCATTAATGTATATGCTCTATTATTTGCTCCCCTATTTGCTTCATCATATCGCTAACCCGAGCAAGACTTTCCGCATCCTCTACTTCGTTACTACTGTTAACATCACAAATAGCAGGAGAATCATAATATGGGCTCGGAGATGGGGAGTGAGAGTTAGGAAAACCATTCCAATGACCGTCTTGACCACCACATATATTACAAATATTCCACTCAAAAGATTGGGAAGGTACACACAACCCATTCCCGGAAATATTTTGACAGTGTTGCCCCAAGTGGGGTCCTCCACAAATCCAACCAGGATCACCAAAATAGGAACAACCAATATTCGGCCAATTTTTACTCTGAGATGCCATATCAAGCAAACTAACCAAAATATTAAATTAAAACTAAAATAAAATAATAATAAATAAATAAAAACTTGAATAGAAATTCAAAAATCCAAATTAGAAAAACAGTAATATTGCTAAGTCCCCGGCAATGGCGCCAAAAACTTGTTTCTCCCAAATGCACACGCAAGTATACGTGGTCGTACAAGTAATATAGACTGTTAAGTCCAGATATCGATCCCACAGAAACTTAGATTCTACTGTTAAGCTAATTCAAATTCGAATGAAACTATTCAAGAAAGTGAAAATCAAGATGTTTATTGTACTAAACTAAAACTGAAAAGTAAACAATTTGTGATGGGTGTTTTTGTGACTGGGAATATCTTGACAAAGATTGTAAGAATTATCAGATGAGAGAAAGATCTAGGGTCATGGCTTTCGACAATCCAGTTGATCTTCGGACAATTCCACCTATTTTATTTCCTGGGTTACTAGTTGACAGGTTAATTATACTTTATGATATTATCTCGAACTACTCACAAGCCTGTAGATGCTACTATAACGCCTATATCTCTATGGTCATCAAAGGTAACAAGAACGCATTTATTTCTCCGTATTCAACTAAGTAGGGCTAAAGGGTATATCTCTATCCTCAGTAGCGAAACGATTAAATCGAACAAACTCTATTTATTCTTATTACGTACGTGAATTCCCTTTCTCAAGTCCAATTCGCGCACCACAGATAGTGTCTAACTATTGGCCAGATAATCAAACAATTAAGATCAAGAATAAATAAGCAACTCAAAATATGGAAAATCAATAGATAATAATTTTCATCAAACCAACTTTCAAGTCTTTCGCCACAACCCTAGAATTAAGAAGTTTAGCTACTCATGATTCGATCATAGACAAAAGAATTCATGAATAATCTAGGGTTGAAAAAGATGAAAAATAACATAAACCTAGAGAGAGAAAATAGAACGGTGGCTTACAAGTCTTTGAATAATCCCAGCACACCGTTTTCAGCTAATAAAACGTCTATATATAGTCTAGGGTAAAAAAAAAACTAAGTAAACCTAATCCCAGTCGAACCGGGAAAGCTGCGCAGAACCCCGCTTTCCTTCCGCGATGCGGATGAATCGCGCAATGTTCTGAGGCCTCCCGCTTTCCTTCCACGATGCGGATGAAAAGCGAGACCTTCAGTTCAAATTTTTTTCTTTTAGTTCATCACTTGTGGTCTTCGACTCGTCACCTCGTCTAATCGTCATATGCTCCAAAATCAATCACTTTAAGCACAGTTTTCCATCGTTTGTCATCATCGTAACTATACACATGAAATATAACGACATAAGTTCAAATACGACGATTACATCATGAATTAAGCGATAAAAGTCATAAGAGTAGGATGTAAAATGACACAAAACATGATATTTGTGCCAAATATGATTTGCAAACGGTTCCAAACTCTCCTTTTGGCCTCCCCAATCCCCCCAAATTTTTTTTTAAACACTTTAACCCATCCCCCACCCCCATATAAACCCCTCTATTTCCATTTTAATCCACACCAATTCACTTTTGTCTTTCTCTCAATCTCTCAATTATAGTTACTTTGCAACAATTAGCCACTTTAAATTTCTCTCAATTAAATATTATAAAGTCTTATTCTAGTTTCAATTATTAATTTTACAATTATAATATTGTTGGTGGAGTTGGTGATTTTGCAACAATCCGAAGTAGCTTTGGTGGATTTGCAATTCTAGCCGCCTTCACTTTGTTGGAAATTAGTCCGGCAATTTGGTACCTTCGTTCCAACTCTATCTTTATTTTTCGCTATTTAATTTACGCTATTTAATTCTAGCAATTTAATTTATTGCAATTTATTTTCTTGTGATTTATTTGAGTGTGATTTAAATTAATTCTATTTAATAATGGCAAAGAGATTTAGACGTGGTGCCGGTAGTAGTGGTATTATTAGGGGTGAGTTTAATGAGGAAACATTTGTGAACGAAACACCTAATTTAGATATTGATGCTGGTGGAAATAATCCACTTTTAGATCATGAGGCAATGCAACAACATTATACCGACATTTTTAATGAAATTGATGATGATGAAACACAAGCCCCCGAAAATCCCATAGGAGATACAAGTCCTGCACAATCACATAGCAACAATATTAAGAGCCACCAATGGCAACAATATTATACCGACACTTTTAATGAAATTGATGATGATGATGATGAAACACAAGCCCCCGAAAATTTCATAGGAGATACAGGTCCTGCACAATCACATAGCAACAATATTAAGAGCCACCAATGGAAATTGTTCTACTGTAGCATCAACTGGTTGTGACACTAAAACAATAGCCAAGTCCGCCGGTCTCGAAATTGCAAGACGCCCCTGTCCCTGAGGAACATGTTCATCAGTTGAACTCATAATTATTTTTGAACCCACCATTCCTTTCACAGCTTCAGTCAGTGGCTTCCCCGAAGCAACTTGCGACGCAACGACCGACGCTTTAGTTAGCATCAGGTAGCTTATCAGTTAGGAGGTTAGCCGACTAATTTCTATTTAGCTAAGAGCCCGTTTGGATTGGCTTACAGCTTAAAGTTGTTTGCAGCTTATAAGCTGAAAAAAATAAGTTGGGGTAGTCCAACTTATTTTTTTTGGCTTATAAGCTGTTTTCAGCTTATAAGCTGCTTTAGATAAACTAAGTCAAATGGGTCCAATTATTTTTTTGAGCTTATTTTAAGCATAAAATGACTTTAAGCTGGCCAGCCAAACACTCAAAAAAGCTGAAAACAGCTTATAAGCCAACTTATAAGCCAATCCAAACGGGCTCTAAGTCGATAAATTAGAGTATTGTATATTCATTCAGTAAAAGTTTTACACATATGAGAATTCTTGTTGGGAAAATCGAAGTAAAATCACAGTAATAAAATTATTTATTAGCAAAGTAAAATAACAACATTTGAAAAATAAATATTACTACAATAATATATTTATTTAGTATATACACGAATTGACTTGAGTCGTGTTAGGCACTGTTCTAAGAAATTATTTCAGCAATTTAAAATATTTTTCCAGGAGTAAACAAGTTCCTCTCTAATTAATTAGAGGATACAAGAATCAACAAAATTTAATTACAAACCCAGCTTTAATAGAAAAGGAAATAGGGGAAAATAAACAATTAATATTTTATGGGGAAAATATATCAGAAAGAGGAAGAGGACGTGATGGTATAGGAAAGGAAAGGATGAATCTTTTTTATTTTTGGGTGTGTTTTTGGGGCAGCAAATGTGAGCCTATTATAGGCTTTAGGGACAATAATCTCGTCATGTGTTAAGCATATTTGGCAAACAATATTCATGCATGGTGCCACATATTAATCACTTGCCACTCCTATATTTTTAAGATGACATCTAGCTATTTGTCCAAAAATTGGTGAAGCCACTTGTCCAAAATATTAGTGAAATATTATTACAATTCTTCTTCTCAATTGTTTCTGTCATCTTCTTCTTGTTCGCCTTTGTGAGAACTTCCATTACTGTGCATGAAAGGATGTTTTCCATAGTTTCTCTCAATAATAACAATATTTAGATTGTTTATTCTTAAAGAATTTGTTAAAGAGATTCATAAAATTAATTAAATTAAAAGTAAAAGGGGCAAATATGATAGTACATAAGTTGAAAATTGTTACAAATAACACCATCAATGTTATTTAATTTGCTATAGCATGTTAACTTATCATTTATTATATAGTTTACCAGTGAATGCTTATTAAATAGAGTTATCTGCAATTATTGTTTAAGTAACATAAATATTTTTTACAATATTAATGCATAAAACTTAAACTCATATATTTCCAATGGCGTATAATTTATTAGCACATCCTTCCTGATCATCAGACACACTGGTTTTTCTATCTTAAAGGCTTCATCAGTAGAAGAGAGGATAAAATTGAGAGTCAAACCTGGACACTCATCTCTAGGACATAATTCATTAATTCATCCCCAAATAATATAAGGTAACAATTATTGACTTTGATGTTTATACCATACACAGTTGTTAGTTAATTACGTGACTTGAGAATCACAATTTATATCTTAAATCCTATATATTGGATGGTTTAGAACACATATCAAATATTTCGATGAAGGGATCTCATTAGCTTAATTGGTTGGCTACCTGAATTTTCACCTTGTTGGTGAGGGTTCGAATCCCTACGTTATATCCCCTTCCTTTGCCCCCTATGTAATAAAAACAAGTTTTTTAAAAAAAAAAATCAATAAATTTAATTTGTTAAATAATTTGAAAAGTCAGTCTAGTTAGAATTTTAATTCCATGTTTTACGCAGAACCCATAAAGGTAGGGATAAGATCTGCGTAGATCTTATCCTCTTCAGACCCTATTTGTGGGAATACACTGGATATATTGTTGTTGTTGTTGTTTTACGCAGAACCTTTACAATTGGGAACTAATAAATGTAAATTCTGTACAAGAACTAGCACTCTTTAAGTTGTAAAAGCTAATTAGGATACTTATCAAATGGAATCTTTACATGGTCTTTGTTATAAGAAGTAAGAAAGGTGAAGTGTGTCACAAGGGTCATTGCCAGCCATTTCAAAAAAGATAAATCTAACTACCAAATTCGATGAATCATGGACAAATCACTAAAGACCTTTCTTTTTGGCCTTAGCTACAATATTTTATTATTACTAGTCTTAATTCATTGATAAGAAGTCTGTGTGAACATTCAGCAAAGTAAGATTCCAAACATAAAAGGTGCGATACATCAAATTTGGAATAAAGGGTGTGTTTTGTATGGAGGAAAATAAGTTTCAATCAAACGGATTCTTTTACGTGGTCTTTAGTGCATTATGAACTTGATGGTTCGTGTAATTTAACAACAGCATAGTACATACATTCTTTTTTGTGTAAAAACTTCCTTTGAGTTAATTCTAATAAATCATTCAAGATAGGGCCTTATAAACTTAAAAAAATATATACCAATTTTTCCTTTTCTTTCACCAGATATGCTATTTAAAGAGATTCAGAAAAGATTCAGTTATGAAGATGTTAATTTAAAAATCCTATGCTCGCAGCGATGATGTCCTTTTCCATATAAAAGGTCTTGTTTTAGGAACCATGAATATTCAGTTGTTGCAGATTCTCTTGAAAAGGAACTGACAGATCTTATCCCATTTTCATAGTTCTCACTTATATCACTCTGATCCATCAGATGATTGGCTTAGGTTTGATTCAAAGTTTTGTAGAAATATTTGTAGTCATTGGCTTAGGTTTGACTTCCATATATCATCAAAATTATATATATCAAGAAACGAGTTTGCTTCCTACAACGGTGATTAAACGCACTTAAGTACTTGTGCAGAATTGAAAGCTTAACATATATAACTGACATAGGCAATGAAATAACATACTAGAGTAGACAATCTGATTCCACCTAGTGCCGACTACTAACAAGCTGGAGTCTAATCTTTTTAAGTGTTGAAAGAGAATCTTTCATGCTAATTCTTGCATAAGGTATCACTAAAGTGCAGCTCAACGCTAATTCCATGACAGATATCAAACATTGCATCTTTGCATCAATTTGTTCATCCCTTGGCTGTACCAAATTAGAATCCACCACCTTATGAATTTCACTTGGAAAGGAATCACTAACCCAACGTTGTATGTTCAATTCTCCGGTAAATATATCATCACTTGGTCTCATTCTTGTAAATGTCTCCATAATCAAAATGCCAAAACTATAAACATCACAGTTCGTGGATACTATTCCATCTTGTCCATACTCTGAAATCATGGTAAAAAATATCAGACAAGCTTCCTAGTTTTCGTTAAATATGCTAAAACTGGCAGTACCAATTTAAGTTTACGTCAAGTAATTAGCTGGGTATTGTAAGGATATGAGAAAACTTTAAGAAGTTCTAATATACCTGGAGCAATATATCCAATGGTTGCAATTGTCCTTGTTTGAACAAAAGCCTCTCCTGGACCTAACAATTTTGCAATGCCAAAATCACTAACATGAGCAACCATTTCTTGATCTAGCAAGACATTGCTTGGCTTCAAGTCACAATGCACCACAGGTGTTGAATAGCCATTATGGAGATAATCCATTGCAGATGCAATGTCTATCATTATATCCAATCTCTGCAATAAGTTCAAGAACAAGTTGTGAGTGTATAACCATTTATCAAGTGTCCCATTAGGCATGTATTCCAACACTAGGGCCTTGAATTCAAGGTTGGAGCAGCTGGTGATGACTTTGGTCAGATTTCTATGGCGAAGGTTCCGAAGTATCTCACATTCCGTGTCAAAACTTTTGAATGCACCCTCCAATTGCACATTGAATACCTTTGCTGCCAAAACGGTGCCATCCTTAAGTAGCCCTTTGTAGACCATGCTGAAACTCCCATTACCAAGCAAGTTGCTTTCATTGAATCCTTCTGTTGCTTGTTCAAGTTCATAATAGGAAATTCTTTCATGCCTTTTTACCAGAGAAACATCTGCTTGACTTACATTCTTCTTTGTCTTTCTCAATCTTAACACCACATATACAACAACCAATGCGAGGAGTGATCCAATCCCTAACAAAATATATAAACTTGTAAGCACTCTTTTTCTTCTTCTTGACTTCTTTGTAGATTTGTTTGCACATGGTTTCACGTTAAACCGGGAGTCACCACAGAGTGCACCATTGGACAAGAAAGATTGACTTGTAAAATTTGCAAAAGGACCACCAGTGGGAATTTCTCCACTGAGTTTATTGAATGAGATGTTCAGGTATTTGAGATACACAAGAGCTTCTAAAGATTTTGGAATTTCACCACTAAGATTGTTATAGCACAAATCCATGAATTCCAACGCCAACAATTTGCCTAATGAATTTGGAATTGGCCCGTCTAATCTATTATGTGCCAAAGAAAGATTAATCAATTTTACTAGACCCCCTAGAGTGCTAGGAATCTTACCGGAAAAATCATTTTTTGACAGATCAATGAGTGATGCAGCCTTTAAGTTTCCAATCTCAGGGGGAATTTTCCCACTAAAAAAATTGGATGAAATATTGAATTCTATGAGATTGCGAAGGGCCCCAAAGCTTGTAGGCAATCTAGAATTCAGCCTGTTGTAAGATAGGTAAAGTGTCCTCAAACTAGTAACATTAAATAAGCATGGTGGCAGTGAACCAGAAAACTGATTTCCTGACAAGTCTAATGCACCAAGATTCCTTAAACGACAGACACCATCTGGTATGGTTCCATCTATCTTGTTGCTTTGTAGGTAAAGTTGTTGAATATTTAGCATGCCTTGGACAGTTTTTGGAATATGTCCGGTCAACTCATTGTTAACTAGACCCATCCTTATCAGACCAGTAAGATTACCAATTTCTTCAGGAATGATGCCTTTAAGTTTACAATCTGATCCTTCAAAAACCTCTAGAGAGTCGGAGAAATTCCCTACTGATGCAGGAAAAATACCACCCAATGGATTATCACCAAATGAGATTACTCTTAGATTCCTACAGTTTGTCAAAGACGTAAGGAAGCTCAATGCTGAATCGCTGGAAAAATTATTATTCTTCAAGTTAAGAAGCTCAAGGTATTCTAAGTTACCAAGTGATTCAGGAATTGGACCTGTGAAACTGTTGCTTGCGAGATCAAGCATTCTGAGTCTTGAAGAATTTGAGATTGAAGCAGAGATAAAACCACTCAGATTATTTCCTCCACAAAGAAAGTTTTCTAGGATGGGCATTCCACGGCCTAAATCTGAAGGTAGAGTACCTGAAAGCTTGTTTAGTGAAAGCGACAGGAACGACAGTGCTGACATGTTGAAAATACTTGCAGGGACAGAGCCAGTAAACTCGTTTTGTGACAATCCCAGCCACTGTAGTTTCTTAAGATTACCTAGCTCCATTGGTATCTCTCCTGTCAATTTAAGGAAATATATGAGTATTAGTTTGGCAGAAGAGAGAGAGAAGGAAGAAGATTTTAGATATCTTGTAAGGAAATATCATACTACCTTCCAAGTATTGTATTCCAAGTTCTAATATTGTAAGAGTTGTTAAGTTGGCGAGCTCTCTCGGTACGGTTCCAATAAACTCATTTTCAGACAATGCCAAGACTTGAAGCTTTCTGCATTTCTCCAGGTTTGGTGGAATAACTCCATCTAGGGAGTTGCCTGAGAAGTAAAGCCCTTCCAAGTTTGGAAGATGGTCACATATTGTTGTTGGAAGCTTTCCAGTAAGATTGTTATCGCTAAGAGCAATTACTTGCATTGTTGTAATGTTAAAGATCGATGGCGGTATAGAGCCACTAAGTTGATTGTGTTGCAGGTCTAGGGTAGTCAGATAACGAAGATCACCGAGTTCCCGAGGGATCTCTCCTTTAAGAAAATTTCTCTGTATTCTCAACACTTCCAGTTTTGTTAAATTGGAAAGGGAAGATGGAATTTTCCCTGAAAATTGGTTCCTCCAGAGGTGCACTGAGCGTAGGTTCGGTAACAAACTTAAAAATGATGGAATGACTCCTGTGAAGTTATTGCTTGTGACATTAATCAATTTCAACCTCCGCAAATGAGCCAACTCTTCTGGCAAACCCCCATGGAAAGTGTTGTTACCGATTTTGAGGGAAACAAGAAATGAAAGGTTTCCAAGGTGTGGAGGAATGGTACCATGAAGTTGCATGCTAGAAATGTCTAAAGCTGTGACTCGATGGTGGCGGGAGTTGCAAGTGATTCCAATCCAGCTACAAACCGGGCTGGAAGAAGTCCAGTTTCTTGCTATGATATTGTTAGAATGAGAAGAAATGTGAGATTTCAAGGCAAGAAGAGCAGCTTCATCAGTGCTAATATTCGCAAGTGAAGAAGTATGGTAAAGAAACAAAATGTAAACTACAAAAGCAAAGAGAAGATTGCAACTTATGTCCATAACTATGACAAGAAGGTTTCTCTTTTTTGCTTGTTGAGCTAAAACAAGAATTGATAATGAAAAGCAATGATCTTAGACTATCTATTTAATGATACCAAATTTATTGTATACCAATATTCTGTGCTTTATTTGAATATGAAAACGGTGGAATCATAGCTGGCTCTGAGGGACGGAAGACTTTCTTTGGATTTGTCAGAGATCTTTGGAATTCAATTATTCTCTTAAGGGTGGCTTGCTTCTCCATCGTTCTAGTTAATTTACTTAATAATTCCCTTTTTATATCTCCTCTCCTCCATCTTAACTCTAGAGTTGAGAAAATGGACAATTACTTGTCTTCAGCATTCAAGGCATCTCTTAAATGGTCGCTTGATTTTATATTATTCACATCTAATGATTACATAAAATTAGTACTTTGTAGGTAGATCTACCTGTACCCATGTGATACGATAATCTAATCAATTAATTTTGGTTCTATATTTAATTTGATAATTGATAAAGAAGAAAGGAAAGGAATCTTGCGTCACATCGATAGGGGGAACCAATAATGTGGGCGTACTTACAATAATAAGTTGACTTGCTGGCTAAGTCGTCGGACTCAAGTGCGGGTGTTCGATATGGGTTGCGGATGTAGAAGTTGGATTTTTCATAATCTAAATTTTAAGATTTGGGGTACGGATCCACGTATGAATACGGATGCAGGAATTCGATTAAAAATAATTTAAATATCTAAAAATAGAGTTATAAAGATATGCCCAAAGTATGGTGGACTAATTGGAAGGAAAGGAATAAACGAATTCTTGAAAGCAAGTTTGAATTTGTAATTATATTAAGCACAAATGCATCTTCTTACTGTTTTTTTTTTTGGTATAACATGACTATTCCAAAAGACATGGAGACTATGATAGACTTCTTGAGTTCATTGCACATTCAACAGTAATGCAATCCTGTAAATATCTTTAAACATCTTCTGGTTGCTGACTTTTTAATACAAGTATCTTTTGACGATAAAAAAATAGCATATGCCTAAATTATGATTTCATCCTAGCTTTTGTTTTGATTTAAAAAAAATTATTGTATCTGCCTTGAATTTATTTATCGATTTTGATCAAAATACCCAAAATCAATTGATCAGATCCGGTACGGATACCACCCACACTCACATCGTGTCAACAAGGGTGCAGCACTAAAAGTTAAGAATCCGAGCAACTTATCTTGGTGGTAGTAATTGATGCAAAAAAATATTCGTCGAATATAGTAGTAAATTAATTCCGAGCAAGAGGAAACCAAAGTGCATCTTATTTTTGGGATGGACAGAGATGATGACGTACTAAGTACATAGTACAAATTACTGTATTTATAGGAGTAGCATTCTTTTTACACATTATTTTAGAAGATGTCTATCCAACACAAATTCATTCTTGATGAAACTTGAATTTAAAACCTCTTCAACACTTGTTCGATCTGGGGATAAAATGGAAGGACTGTGCTGTCCTTTAGCGTGGCTTTTCGTCTGCGTTGAATTTTATTGATGTGTTGACCTTTTCACCTTTAAATATGTTTCCTTTTTTCGTTTGTGTTATAGTTGATATAGTAGTAGAGATCAAATATTTTAACTTAGTGAATGCAAACCATCGCATGCACTGCTTTTTTGTGACAATAATTTCAGACTTGATCCATCTAGACAATTTATTTAAATTATATGTATATAATTCGAGTTGAAGATAGTAGGTTGCATCTGCACTAGCTAATTTTGCTTACATGTTTATTGCTGGAGCCACTGATATTTGACTTTACGTTGCAATTCAAACTAGTGACTTCAAACCTACACACCATTAAGAGTTCTTAGTATGGTGTGATATTGTCCGCTTTAGGCGGAGCTCACATGATTTTTCTCTACAAGGTCTCACACCATTAAAGACCTTTACACCTTGGTCATACCTGCACAAAATTTCAACAGCTTCAACATCGCTGGTAGCAGGGGTAGCTCAACGAAATTGGTGGCCTAAAGCCAAACATCTATAAGGGACCTTAAAAATATCTAGCAAAATTTTACATATTTTTATTCTAAATCCTTTTTTGTGTGTGTGACTATGGTATATAGTGCATCTTGTATATTTTGATTATTCACTCAGTTACATGCTAGCTTCACTATTAGAGATATTTAGTAACTCCGTTCACTAAATTTAAATAAACATTTGTGTAAGAAACATATATAGACGGTTACGATAATATTTTTCTAACTTCTCATAATCTAATAATCTCAATTTCGTAACACTATCTAGATGTCAAAACAATTTCATGCAATTAGAACAATTCAAGTCTATTTTGAAATAAAAAAAATGGTTTAATCCAGTATTTATAAGAAGCAATCAACTCTACAGGAGACTTCATCTTTTTAAAATTATCAAAGCAGTCATCAATTTGTTCACTTTTATATATTGCATAATGTTTATTACTCTCTAATTCATGTGAAGGTGTTTGATTGGACACGACGTATAAGAAAAAGAAAGATTTTTGAAACTTTTGGATTAAAATACACCAAAAAAAAAAAATTGTGGCTACAAATTATCTCATAAAGGGTAAAATGAGATGTCATTCTTTTTTGGACAACTAACTAGAATATAAAATTAGAAATATTTATTTCAATAACATCTATCTCATTTCAAGAAAAGAAGTATAAAATCGAGTCTCTTTTATTCATAATTTTATAATATATAGATAATGTATATAAAATTAAAAAAAAATGGGGCCTAACACTCCTTCTTTCAAAACTTCAGTCGATGGCTTCCCCGAAGCAACTTGCGACGCAATGACCGACGCTTTAGTTAGCATCAGTTAGCCAATCAGTTAGGAGGTTAGCCGACTAATTTCTATTTAGCTAAGTCGATAAATTAGAGTAATGTATATTCATTCAGTAAAAGTTTTACACAATATCTATATCAGCAATCTTGTTGCGAAAATCGAAATAAAATCACAATAATAAAATTAGTTATTAGCGAAGTAAAATAACTGCATTTGAAAAATAAATATGACTATAATAATATATTATCTAGTAAATACATAAATTGACTTGAGTCGTGCTAGGCACTCTACTGTTTTAAGAAATTATTTCAGCAATGTGAAATATTTTTTCAGAATTAAACAAGTTTCTCTCTAATTAATTAGAGAATAGAGGAATCAACAAAATTTAATTACAAATCCAGCTTTAATAGAAAAGGAAATAAGGGAAAATAAGCAATTAATATTTTAGGGGGAAAGTATATTACAAAAAGGAAGAGGACGTGTGATGGTATAGGAAAGGAAAGGATTATTCTTTTTTATTTTTGGGCGTGTTTTAGCTGGAGCAAATGTGAGCCTATTATAGGCTTTAAGAGACAATAATCTCTTGTCATGTTTTAAGCATATTTGGCAAACAATATTCATGCATAGTGCCACATATTTAATCACTTGCCACTCTATATTTTTAAGTTGACATTTGTCTAGCTATTTGTCCAAAAATTGGTGAAGCCACTTGTCCAAAAAAATGGTGAAATATTATTACAAAATATTATTACAATTCTTCTTTTCTCAATTGTTTCTGTCATCTTCTTCTTGTTCGCCTTTGTGAGAACTTCCATTACTGTGCATGAAAGGAGTTTTTCCATAGTTTCCCTCAATAATAACAATATTTAGGTTGTTTATTCTTAAAGAATTTGTTAAAGAGATTCATAAAATTAATTAAATTAAAAGTAAAAGGGGCAAATATGATAGTACATAAGCTGAAAAATTGTTACAAATAACACCATCAATGTTATTTAATCTGCTATAGCATGTTAATTTATCATTTTCTACTATCTTATAAAAGGGAGTTAGCACACACAAGGTCAACATGCCTGCTTAGGCATGCTGAGGATATTTTGGTCATTACAGTTTTATTTTGTGCATTAATTGTTTGTTCTATTGCCGTAGAGTTTCATCAGAGACAATTGTGCCCTCTAGACGATGGGGCCATGAATTTTCCAGTTTGGCACGTATGCATAACACCTATTCTACTTACAGCCTTTACGATGTCAAAGCATATATGTAATATCTTTTCTGGAATTTAATTTAATTTAAATATTATTCACTCTACAATGACCAATAATATAAGGAAAATCAACTATTCATCACAGTGAACCACTTCACAACATTCGTTAAAAGGAGTATTCAATCAGTAAGCTACATCAAATGGAGCAATTCAATCTGCTAAAATTGTTAGGCTAAACGGCCCAAAGATACTCTTAACATGATGTGATATTGTCCGCTTTGGGCTAAGTCCGCATGGTTTTTCCCAAAAGACCTCACATCATTAAGAGTATTCAACTCCTTATAAGTAGCTCATTTTTCTTTCTAGCTACCAATGTGATATTTTGTTCACACACTCAAACAATCTCCCCCTCGAACTAAGTTCCACATGGCTCATTACCATAACTCACGGGTCAGAGATTCAACATGTCTGTGTGCCACCCACATCGTCAAAAGTATCTATGGTCACGGAAGGCCAACGGCTGTGTATGCGTCTTCAAAGCTACTGGTAAAGGTTGTAAACCAGCCCATAGAAGGGTAAAGGCACTAAGTCGGGCCTCGCGCCACACTCCGCCAACTTCATGCTCGTCCCGCTAAACTATTAACTCTAATACCAGTTGTTGAGCTAAAACGGCCCAAAGATACTCTTAACATGATGTAATATTGTTCGCTTTGGGCCAAGCCCGCACGATTTTTCCCAAAAGGCCTCATATCATTAAGAGTATCCAAGTGGACAAGCCCGCACGGTTTTCCCCAAAAGGCCTCATATCATTAAGAGTATCCAACTCCTTATAAGTAGCTCATTTTTATTTCTAGCTATCAATGTGGTACTTTGTTCGCACATCCAACAATCTCCCCCTCGAACTAAGTTCCACGTGGCTCATTATCATACCACGAGTCAGAGATTCAACATGTTTATGTGCCACCTACATTGTCAGAGTATTTACGGTCACCGAAGCCCAAAGGCTGTGAATGCGTCTTCAAAGTTATGGGTAAAGGTCGTAAATTGGCCCATAAACTGGCAAAGGCACTAAGCATGGCCCCACTCCACACTCCCCCATCTTCATACTCGTCCCGCCGAACCTGGCTCTGATATCACTTTGTTGGGAAGAAACAAGCAATAACCAAATTGCACGACGAGATAACAGTGGAAAAATACCCAAGTCAAAACTTCCCACACTATTTGAACCAAGAGAAGACAATAAAAACTAGCACAAATGGAAATCCAGGCAACAACTATACCAAAAATAAAATAGCAAAGCAAGCAAAAATAAATCGAATGGAAGAGACACCAAATTTACGTGGTAAAACCCCTTCAAGGTGAAGAGGAAACATCCACGGGACCTCCGGCCCACAAAAAATCCACTATAATCAACAAGAGTTACAACAATGTTCTCCAGATGGCTACAACAGGAAAGCCAAGCACGGAGCAACAATATGTAAAAGATAGCACCAAAACTAGTGAAGAAAGGAGAGAAATCACCCCCAAAAATGAGCTACTGTTCGTACTCGTAAACTGGAGATCCAGACCATAAAATACTATCTTCACCGTTGAAATCGAAGAACCAGATGTTGAGAACCTCCAGTTCAAATTTCAGCATGATCCAACGGTTAACGAATTAGAAACGTAATTTAAAGCGGACTTCTGTAGCAAAACAAATCTGGACGAAAATCTGTTTTCTCTCTTACATTTTTCTCTCTATATAGCTGCTATGAATTCACTCGTGTTGTGAAAAATAATACCTAAATTGATCCTATATATAGAGAAAATTTTGGGCAAAATTGGCATGGTCCAAATTGGATTGAGTTTTATTAATCCAACTCCACATAGGAAGGAAAAACCCAAAAACCTAACAATTCTCCCCCTCCCAACTATGTGGAGGAAACAACCATTCCGGCTATCAAGAAACACTCTTCAAACTTCCCTCTTGGCAAAGCTTTGGTCAACATATCTGAACCAGTATCATCGGTGTGAATCTTCTCAAGTTCAAGCAACTTAGAATCCAACACATCTCTAATCCAATGATATCTCACATCAATATGTTTCGACCTACCATGAAATGTAGAGTTCTTGCCAAGATGAATAGCACTTTGACTGTCGCAATAAAGTACATACCTCTCTTGAGCAAAGCCAAGTTCCTTCATAAATATCTTCATCCAGAGCAACTCTTTGCAAGCTTCAACGGCAGCAATAAGCGCAGCTTCTGTAGTAGATAGAGCAACAAATTTTTGCAACCTAGATTGCCAAGACATAGCTCGCCCTGCATAAGTAATCAAGTAGCCCGAAGTAGACTTACGAGTATCAATATCACCGACCATATCTGAATCAGTGTAACCACAAAGAATAGGCTTTCCTGTCCCAAAACACAAACTTAAACTAGAAGTTCCACAAAGATATCTAATAATCCACTTCACAGCATTTCAATGCTCTCTTCCCGGATTAGAAAGAAAACGGCTGACAACACAAACGGCATGAGCAATATCAGGTCTTGTACAAATCATTGCATACATTAGACTGCCAACGGCTGAAGCATAAGGAACTTTCTTCATATCTTCCTTCTCACCATCATTGGAAGGACACTGCTTCGTGCTCAATTTGAAGTGCATAGCTAAAGGTGATTTTGCAACCTTAGCTTTATCCATGTTGAGTCTGCGAAGTACTTTCTGAATGTACTTCTCTTGTGATAACTACAACTTCTTGGCCTTTCTGTCATGAACAATCTGCATGCCAAGAACTGCCTTGCGGGTCCCAAGTCTTTCATGGCAAAAGACTTATTCAACTCTTGCTTCAACTTCTGAATTCTACAAGCATTCTGACCAACAACAAGCATGTCATCAACATAAAGCAATAGAATGATAAAGTCACCATCAAAGAATATTTGCACAAAAACACAATGATCTAAAGAAGTCTTCTTGAAGACCTGTTAACTCATAAAAGAACCAAACTTCATGTACCACTGCCTATGAGCTTGTTTTAAACCATACAAACTCTTCTTCAATTTGCAAACATAATTCTCTTTATCCTTGACTTCAAAACCTTCTGGCTGCTCCATATAAATTTCTTCATCTAAATCACCATGGAGAAAAGCAGTTTTAACATCCATTTGCTCAACCTCTAAATCTAGACTTGCAGCCAAGCTTAGAACAACCCGAATGGATGACATCTTCACAACTGGAGAAAAGATTTCATCAAAATCAAATCCCTTCTTCTGATTAAAGCCCTTGACAACAAATCTAGCCTTGTATCGTGGAACTGGGTTACCATCTTCATGTTTCACCCTAAAAACCCACATGTGTTTCAAAGCTTTTCTATCTCTAAGAAGCTTAACCAGATCAAATGTATGATTATCATGCTAATCTCATCTTGTATAGCATCAAACCACCTTTCTTTTTCTTCACTCTCCATGGCCTCATCAAAACTTTCAGGTTCTCCCCCATCAATCAAGAGTACAAACTCATTGGGAGAATAACGAGATGAAGGTACTTTCTCTCTAATAGATCTTCTGAGAGAACTCTCTGTAGCATCAATAGCAGCTGGTTGCTGGCCAACCACATCATCTTCCACTGGAGCATTAACAACATCATGCTGGTCATTCTGAACATGATCATTATCTTTATTATCAACTTGATCTTCATTATTTTGAAGATTTACTTTAGGTGCAATAGTCACAAGAACTGGATCAACATCAACTAAGCTCTCATTGCTCTGAGAATCAACCTTTCTCAGCTGTCACACCCCCGTCCTAATAGGGCATGATGGGCACCCGACCCTTTACTTAGAGCCGAGCGAACCCGCTGGTTCTCATTATACTCATAATCTCACTGGACTCTTAAATCACAAAATGAAATGCATAATGAAAGCTTTACAAAAACATTCCTTTCGTCTTTCTCAACTCAAGTAAAATCTGTAATCATATGAAATTTGTAACATAATGTATAATGATACATCAGCTTGCAGAGCCGCTTGCAAGACTGACATGCTATATACGTGACTCTGTCTGCAAAGTCTCTAACATAAATCAATATACCATAACATAGATACTCTGACTCGGCAACACTCCGGAAGGAAATGGAGCTCGCCAATCCAGCTGGAACATCTTCTAGCAATATCCTCTACTCATCTGTATACACCTGTGTGGCATGAAACGCAGCGTCCACAAGAAGGGACGTCAGTACGAGCAATGTACTGAGTATGTAAGGCATGAACAGTGACATAGTAAGAAATACCGAACATGGAAAATAATATAGTGGACGTATGGGGATAAAGTAATATAAAAGAGATCAACATGTGCCTTTGAATGCCCTCTTAAGGCTAATGTCGTGCATGCTTAGCTTTTTAAGAACTTTTCCATACATATCCATATATAACATACATACATATGCATTCGCATACACTTACACTTACTATACATACATCTGTCATATCCGTACCCGGCCCTTTCGGGACTCGGTGTTATCCGTACCCGGCCCTTTCGGGACTTGGGGTTATCCGTACCCGGCCCTTTCGAGACTCAGTGTTATTCGTACCCTGCCCTTTCGGGACTCGGTGTTATCCGTACTCGGCCCTTGCGGGACTCGATGTTATGCCCAACTGATCAGTGGGATGCCATGCATACATACATACATACATACATAAAATACATAAATGAAACCAACATCATCATTAGAATTACCATTGTCACTATATCATACCTTAAAAGATCAACCATCGCGAGAAGAAATCGACGATGTCGCAGGAGTCTCGAGAATCATGAACTTAGGTAGCACTGGAAATAGAATAGTTATCATCGCTATATCTCACCTCGAAGGAACGAGTAATATGAGGTGAGACCATCAACAATAAGTACGGTTGAGCGATTCATGGAATGACTCAATAATCTCATAATGCGCTAAAATCATAGCTTCGGAGTTTCAAAAGAAGAGAATCATCATCATCGTCACAATCATCATAGAACATATTTTATTTAACGTCATAAGAGGTTTTAAGAGTCATGAACTTCGAGCTTTTGAAAACAAGGCTATTATGGAAACATTTATGGAATCATAACATAGGAATCATGCCTTTGAAAGAAAGGGACGAGCCTTAACATACATGTGCAACCTCCTATTAGCTACGCTTATTCGTCCGAGCTCGCAAGTCTACATTTAGGAGGAGTTATACTAACGTTAGACTCTTTATTGCACACTTGTTCCAAGCTTCAAATCAAACTATTCTATATTCTGCCAAAAATCGGGCAGCATCTCCCCTGTTTATATATCTAGCCCAAAATTACAATTCAACAACCAATCAACAACAACAACAACAACAACAACAATACCAACATCAACAACACTATTATTCGTGCCAATATATTCCATAAACATCCCACACGATGTTTTTCAACATACAACAACAATATGCACTTTCTTTCATCCCAATCAAAGAGTATAATCTCACCAACACACTAACAACATTAGATACCATCTTTACACATATAAATCAGCCCAGCCACACGGCCACAACATGTTCAAAACAGCCCATAAACACAACAACTACAACATAACACTTTATGACCTTTCCTCCATAACTATTTTCACTTCCTAGGCTTGCTAAACCTTCAAATAAACTCAACATAAGAGATAGGATGAAGAACATACCTTATACTTGAATAAACTTATCCACAACAACTTTCTCCAACGCAAAACCTAAGTAGAAGCAAGAACAATCACCTTTCGTGGGCTAGTTTGGCGTAATCTTGTTAAATTCTTGATTTATTGGACTATAATGTTTGGGGGAGGTGTGGAGAAATTTCTAGCACTCTTTGGGATGTTATTTTGCTGAAAAAAGGGGTTGATAGGGGTATTTATACCCCTCCTAGGTCGGTTTCACCAACTTTATCAAGTGGGGCCCGCGGAGCCATTTGGCGGCTTAGAGTCTTGATCTTAAAACAGTCATAACTTTTGATCCCGATGTTTTGTGAAGGCCCACGACCTGCGGTTGGAAAGATCTTTCAATTATCTAACACTTTCATTCTTGGTGTTTTTCCAAATTCCAAACTTATAATAGCGTTTTGGCCCCTCCAAGTCAGGTCATCCGAAAACGTATCTTTAAATCATCCTGTTGGAGGGCTTATGCCCATATTTGGCTTAAGGGTCCTTCTTAAGATTTGCTCAACTTTCCATGTACTACTCATATCACTTTTCATATGTCCTTTACAAAATCCCGACATGTGAGCCCCACCTTAACTTATGGTTATGAGGGCTATCATCGAGTAATCGTGTTAACTGATTTCACCATACAATCTTCAAATGTCATATATATGTTCTTATGCTCTGATAATATAATCTTCATCCCTAATCCTTGTATAACTCTGCTCTCCCTTGAGCTCATACTAAGCCGTCCACAGGCTTGATAACGCGAAATTTTCCAGGGTGTAACATCCTTCCCCTCTTAGAAACATTCGTCCTCGAATGTTGTGGTTTACAACCCACGACGTCTTTTGATTTGTTAGAACAATCATTCTTCCCTTAGGGACCGATTACTGTTCGCTTAGACTATAACTTGGTTCAGTCTCTTCTCATCTTCCCTTAACTCTTTCATTGCCTTCAGTCAGCTTCTTTCGCTTCGTCACCTTCACGTACATGGTTGGAAATTAACTAGCATTTCGCCCTCATTTTGTCTCCATTATTGTAATCTTGACTTATCGTGCCATAACTATTCATCAGCCCGTAAGTATTTCTCTTTTTCTCATTCCTTGTTCCTTTGTTAGTGACCTACTTCCTTCCTCATATACGGTGCCCTTTCTGCGTTTATCCCTTCGGTACCATCTTGGGCTACTCTTTTGATATCTGTTAGCCTTGTATATCCACTATACTGACTCCTTGTAGTTCATTCGGCAGGTTCACTAGTCCTTGTCACCATCTCTCTTACCCTTACACTCCAAGTGTTTATCCAACATGACTTTGTCCCTAGTGAGTATAATGGTTATGCTCTTTAAGCTATTTTCCCCAACTCCTTTCCAAGACCAGTTGTGTTCGTGTCCAAAATACGTATGCGCATAGGGTTCCTTCAAAGTCCACTTACACTTACGGCAAACTCATAGTCCGAGTTCAACTAATTTCATAGCTCGCAACATCTTTGAGCTCCTATCGTAACTTTTTTTTTCTTTACCTCCTCCATTTTTTAGTTCCTTCGTGTCTCGCAATATAATCCAGAAGCATAGGGCTACAACAATTCTCACTCCATCACTACTCTCTTACAACATATATCTAGCTTCGATTTCCTTGTACTGGCGGTCGCTTTATCTATCGTTATTCCTTATTAAATTTCTGATATAACCTTTTTGTAATGATAGTTGGGCATAGCTTCACGTTGACGGTTCATACAATTTCGTAGCATATGCTCTCACGTTCAGTATAATTAGCGATCCATGATTTTGTTTTTAATATTCGGTGAACTCTTTTACTTCCATTCATAAGAGCAGCATTCTTCCTTTCTCCGGAAATTACCAAACTACTAATCTTTGTTGCTTTTGTTACAATTGTTATCCCTTCCGGTGCAAGCCGTCCTTGGGTCCGTCATCCTCTCTGTCATCCTTATGAGTTTGACTTGGAACCCGTTCTTGCTCTCTCTATTACCCTTTTAGGCGTATCACTACATACTTAGGTACGGCACAATTTTACCCGATACAAGGGATTCAAATCATGGTCTAGAAATATCGTAGTTCATATTGGCATGAAGCATTCTCTTATGGTGTCTTTCGGACTTTCTTCCTATGTCTGCCTCATGGTACATGTTTTTCCGTTCTCTTCTGCTTCTTTTTTATACCTTCTTAATATGCCGATATGTTTCAAGCTCTGGCCCCGAACTAATAAATCTCCTTTTTCTGGAGCTTGAAACGTCATAGCTCCTTTCAACTCTAGTATGTTCTTCCCCCCTTATTAAGAAGGTCCTTATACGTCATTAACCTTTGAGTACCCACCGTCTTTGATAATTTCCTGCCGCCCTTCACGATCTTCTTAAGGTCGGGGTTCTGTCATCGTATGGTCTGCCTTATTCATCTCTTGCTAATTAAACTCTTGTGTTCAATTAGAGTACTCATAAGGGTATCCAATTCCGATGCTTCCTTTTTCGTCTTTTCATACCTCTGTCTTTTATGACCAACAGTTTCCTGGACCCACAAGTTAATGGGGACATCGAGATTCGCCATGTCTTTTATGAAGTTTTCGGTTACACCTAAATCCTTATCTCTCTTCCCGACTTTTTTATAACATCTCTAAGGTTTTTTTTTTTTTTTAACCCTAAGTTCTTTTTCAATTTATGTCTGTACCGCCGTTCTTGTCAATATTTCTATACCTTTCCATCCATTACTAGACTTTTCACTCGTTTCGTTCATTCACTCATAATTCTCCTTAATTACGCGTTTGTGTTGCAGTTGTGCATCCAAGTTTTTCGAGTGTCCTGCTACTTTTGCTCTTAGCACAGAATTCTTACAGTTTACACTCTCTCTATCTTCGTTCATCGAACCTTTATCTATCTTTCTGATGCTACGGCCGGGTGGTCTTCCATGCACGTTCCTTACATTTCATTCCATTTCCTCTATGATCGAATCTCTTGGTCTTCACGTGAATTCCTATTCCATGTCATTAATTTTTCTAATCAATTGTGTCAACTCATCATCCTAGTTCTTTCCTTGATGAGTAATCGGTTTCCTACCGCCAACTCGTTAAAGTATCCTTCTTACTCCCATGGTTAAAGATTTCCAGTTACTTTACTCCTAAATGCTCTCCTCTTCCTTCAACTAACCCATTAGTATACCTTTCCTACTTTCATCCTTAACCCTCTTTGGGTTTCTTCCTCTTCGAGCACCTTTCTTCTCTTGTTATTTGTAATATCGGCTCTGAAGTTCGTGAAATATTCCTTTAAATGGGCAAATCTGTTCTATTCTTAAGTCATCCTTTTGGAAAGCTTCTCCATATCCGAGGCAACTGTGTTAATTTAACCACACACTTATCCCTTAATATACCTTTCAAGGGCTGGAAATCTCTTAACATCGTCGCAAGGCCTAAGCATTCTTTCTCTTACTTCACATTCCTCGTTATGGTCACTATCCTTTTGGCCCCACTTATCGAAGCCTATTCTCTGACCCCACACATTCCTCTTTTGTTCCATACTATCACACTTTATCCCTTTCACACGCCTACCTTCGAATTTTTTTCCAAATAGTCCCGTGCTTTGCCCGTCGTCTCTCTTGGAGGCTCCACTCACTCATATTTCTCACTTTGGACATTTTGATCTCCTTACCTTTCATACATTCACTTTCTTTCTTTTCCAAATGTCATTGCATTAGAACTCTCTAAACCTATCTGGTAATGAAGGTAAATCAGCTTACCTGGTAACGTTCTTTTGTCACTTGAACTTTATTACCTGGTTCGATTAATGCCTTCCATATACCGCAACGTTGGCTGCCGGAATACACATACCTGCTGATATAGCCACGTATGGGATATCATATGCGTACGGATATATATAATTACTACCATCTCGCTTACAAAATATTTCCAAACGCTATTCAAACTCACCCTAATTCTAAAGCTGTGATGCACCTTCTTTCTCTTCACCGGTCTAGTCCGCCTCGTCCTACGCGACCTCTTAAGGTCTCCAACCACTCCGCATACTCCAATCTCCCTTAGGCTGCTCTAGCTTCTCATTTGCCTCTTATATCTAAATTTATAGGACTTTTTGTACACTTCCCAGGGGGTCACCCATCCTAATATTTCTCTCACCCCAGCACGCTTAATCTCGAAACTCTGATGAAATCCGGTGCGTTAATGCTGGTATAATCGTATCCACCTCACCACATGACCTTCACCACACAATCTAAAGCAAGTTGATGTCTTGACAGATTCCAAAACATTCTCGTAACGCATCCCACTTATTGTCTATTTACGATATTTCCTTTCCACGCTTCTTCCTGTTAGGTGTACCTAACTAAATGACCTGATTTTGAAAAATTCTGGCAGAGTCTCCTTTACAATTCTTACTATCCAAAACCTGCATGCAGCAAATACCAGCAATGCCTCACAGGGCATATATATATGTACACGACATATCCCAGCCACCCAGGGCTCCCAATTTCAGGTAAAAGAACAAATATATCAAAACTTACCTCATATGTCAACCGATCCATATATATATATATATATATATATTCTGATAATGTAGCCTCAACGAAGTGACTTACCTCTGTGACTTCCCATATCCTCACTCACTTTCTCCCGTTGATACTGTGCTTCTGCTGAGATCAAAGATTAGTATAGAGAATCTCATTTCCTATGACTTGGCTCTATCGCACGATCTAAGACAGAAAGAAGGTCAATGATTCCTAGATGCCCTGCAGCCTCCTGTTCATAAGTGTGGCCGGCTTCATACCCATAAACAGGACTTTACTGGACACGACTTTGCAGACAGCCCCTAGGACGAATTGCTCTGTTACCAATTTGTCACACCCCAGTCCTGATAGGGCATGATGGGCACCCGACCCTTTATTTAGAGCCGAGCGAACCCGCTGGTTCTCATTATACTCATAATCTCACTGGACTCTTAAATCACAAAATGAAATGCATAATGAAAGCTTTTCAAAAACATTCCTTTCGTTTTTGTCAACTCAAGTAAAATCTGTAATCATATGAAATTTGTAACATAATGTATAATGATACATCGGCTTGCAGAGCCGCTTGCAAGACTGATATGCTATATACGTGACTCTGTCTGCAAAGTCTCTAACATAAATCAATAAACCATAACATAGATACTCTGACTCGGCAACACTCCGGAAGGAAATGGAGCTCGCCAATCCAGCTGGAACATCTTCTAGCAATATCCTCTACTCATCTGTATACACCTGCGTAGCATGAAACGCAACGTCCACAAGAAGGGACGTCAGTACGAGCAATGTACTGAGTATGTAAGGCATGAACAGTGACATAGTAAGAAATACCGAACAGTGACATAGTAAGAAATACCGAACATCGATGTTATGCCAAACTGATCAGTGGGATACCATGCATGCATACATACATACATACATACATACATAAAATACATAAATGAAACCAACATCATCATTAGCATTACCATTGTCACTATATCATACCTTAAAAGATCAACTATCGCGAGATCAAATCGACGATGTCGTAGGAGTCTCGAGAATCATGAACTTAGGTAGCACTGGAAATAGAATAGTTATCATCGCTATATCTTACCTCGAAGGAACGAGTAATATGAGGTGAGACCATCAACAATAGGTATGGTTGAGCGATTCATGGAATGACTCAATAATCTCATAATGCGCTCAAATCATAGCTTCGGAGTTTCAAAAGAAGAGAATCATCATCATCGTCACAATCATCATAGAACATATTGCATTTAACGTCATAAGAGGTTTTTGAGAGTCATGAACTTCGAGCTTTTGAAAACAAGGCTATTATGGAATCATAACATAGGAATCATGCCTTTGAAAGAAAGGGACGAGCCTTAACATACATGTGCAACCTCCTATTAGCTACGCTTATTCGTCCGAGCTCGCAAGTCTACATTTAAGAGGAGTTATACTAACGTTAGACTCTTTATTGCACACTTGTTCCAAGCCTCAAATCAAACTATTCTATATTCTACCGAAAATCGGGCAGCATCTCCCCTGTTTATATACCTAGCCCAAAATGACAATTCAGCAACCAATCAACAACAACAACAATACCAACATCAACAACACTATTATTCGTGCCAATATATTCCATAAACATCCCACACGATGTTTTTCAACATACAACAACAATATGCACTTCCTTTCATCCCAATCAAAGAGTATAATCTCACCAACACACTAACAACATTAGATACCATCTTTACACATATAAATCAGCCCAGCCACACGGCCACAACATGTTCAAAATAGCCCATAAACACAACAACTACAACACAACACTTTATGACCTTTCCTCCATAACTATTTTCACTTCCTAGGCTTGATAAACCTTCAAATAAACTCAACATAAGAGATAGGATGAAGAACATACCTTATACTTGAATAAACTTATCCACAACAACATTCTCCAACGCCAAACTTAAGTAGAAGGAAGAACAATCACCTTTCGTGGGCTAGTTTGGCGTAATCTTTGTTAAATTCTTGATTTATTGGACTATAATGTTTGGGGGAGGTGTGGAGAAATTTCTAGGACTCTTTGGGATGTTATTTTGCTGAAAAAACGAGGTTGATGGGGGTATTTATACCCCTCCTAGGTCGGTTTCACCGACTTTCTCAAGTGGGGCCCGCGGAGCCATTTGGCAGCTTAGAGTCTTGATCTTAAAACAGCCATAAATTTTGATCCCGATGTTTTGAGAAGGCCCACAACCTGCGGTTGGAAAGCTCTTTCAATTATCTACAACTTTCATTCTTGGTGTTTTTCCAAATTCCAAACTTATAATAGCGTTTTGGCCTCTCCAAGTCAGGTCATCCGAAAACGTATCTTTAAATCATCCTGTTAGAGGGCTTATGCCCATATTTGGCTTAAGGGTCCGTCTTAAGATTTGCTCAACTTTCCATGTACTACTCATATCACTTTTCATATGTCCTTTACAAAATCCTGACATGTGGGCCCCACCTTAACTTATGGTTACGAGGGCTATCATCGAGTAATCGTGTTAACTGATTTACTCCATACAATCTCCAAATGTCATATATATGTTCTTATGCTCAGATAATATAATCTTCATCCCTAATCCTTGAATAACTCTGCTCTCCCTTGAGCTCATACTAAGCCGTCCACTGGCTTGATAACGCGAAATTTTCCAGGGTGTAACATTAGCTTTGTCAAAATCTTCAATTGTTTGGTCTTCAAAGACACAATATCATGGCTTCTAACAAGTTTCTTCTCAACTGGATCATAGAAACGATAGCCAAATTCGTCTTGACCATAACCAATGAAGATGCACTGCGTAGTTTAAACTTCCAGCTTTGACCTCTCATCCTTAGGAACATGCACAAAGTCCTTACACCCGAAGACTCTCAGATGAGCATAAGAGACATCCTTACCAAACCAAAATCTGTCAGGAACATCACCATCCAAAGCAACAGTAAGAGATAAATTGATAACATAAGCAGCTTCTGCCCAAAATGAATCTGGCAGCATAGCATCTGAAAGCAAATATCTAACCCTCTCAACTATTGTTCTGTTTATCCTATCTGCTAAACCATTTAATTGAGGAGTCTTTGGAGGAGTTTTCTGATACCGAATACACTGCTGTCTACAATAATTATCAAAGGGACCAATGTATTCACCACCAATGTTTCAAGTTAAGAAGCTCAAGGTATTCTAAGTTACCAAGTGATTCAGGAATTGGACCTGTGAAACTGTTGCTTGCGAGATCAAGCATTCTGAGTCTTGAAGAATTTGAGATTGAAGCAGAGATAAAACCACTCAGATTATTTCCTCCACAAAGAAAGTTTTCTAGGATGGGCATTCCACGGCCTAAATCTGAAGGTAGAGTACCTGAAAGCTTGTTTAGTGAAAGCGATAGGAACGACAGTGCTGACATGTTGAAAATTGATCCTATATATAGAGGAAATTTTGGGCAAAATTGGCCTGGTCCAAATTGGATTGGGTTTTATTAATCCAACTCCACATAGGAAGGAAAAACCCAAAAATCTAACAATTTTCCCCCTCCCAACTATGTGGAGGAAACCACCATTCCGGCGATCAAGCAACACTCTTCAAACTTCCCTTTTGGCAAAGCTTTGGTCAACATATCCGAACCATTATCATCGATATGAATCTTCTCAAGTTCAAGCAACTTAGAATCCAACACATCTCTAATATAATGGTATCTCACATCAATATGTTTCGACCTACCATGAAATGTAGAGTTCTTGCCAAGATGAATAGCACTTTGACTGTCGCAATAAAGTACATACCTCTCTTGAGCAAAGCCAAGTTCCTTCATAAATATCTTCATCCAGAGCAACTCTTTACAAGCTTCAACGGCAGCAATAAGCTCAGCTTCTGTAGTAGATAGAGCAACACATTTTTGCAACCTAGATTGCCAAGACACAGCTCGCCCTGCATAAGTAATCAAGTAGCCCGAAGTAGACTTACGAGTATCAATATCACCGACCATATCTGAATCAGTGTAACTACAAAGAATAGGCTTTCCTGTCCCAAAACACAAACTCAAACTAGAAGTTCCACAAAGATATCTCATAATCCACTTCACAACATTCCAATGTTCTCTTCCCATATTAGAAAGAAAACGGCTGACAACACCAACGGCATGAGCAATATCAGGTCTTGTATAAATCATTGCATACATCAGACTGCCAACGGCTGAAGCATAAGGAACTTTCTTCATATCTTCCTTCTCACTATCACTGGAAGGACACTGCTTCGTGCTCAATTTAAAGTGCATAGCTAAAGGTGTTTTGACAACCTTAGCTTTATCCATGTTGAATCTGCGAAGTACTTTCTGAATGTACTTCTCTTATGATAACCACAACTTCTTGGCCTTTCTGTCACGAACAATCTGCATGCCAAGAACTGCTTTGCGGGTCCCAAGTCTTTCATGGAAAAAGACTTATTCAACTCTTGCTTCAACTTCTGAATTCTACAAGCATTCTGACCAACAACAAGTATGTCATCAACATAAAGCAATAGAATGATAAAGTCACCATCAAAGAATATTTGCACAAACACACAATGATCTGAAGAAGTCTTCTTGAAGACCTGTTGACTCATAAAAGAACCAAACTTCCTGTACCACTGCCTAGGAGCTTGTTTTAAACCATACAAGCTCTTCTTCAATTTGTAAACATAATTCTCTTTATCCTTGACTTCAAAACCTTCTGGCTGCTTCATATAAATTTCTTCATCTAAGTCACTATGGAGAAAAGCAGTTTTAACATCCATTTGCTCAACCTCTAAATCTAAACTTGCAGCCAAGCCTAGAACAACCTGAATGGATGACATCTTCATAACTGGAGAAAAGATTTCATCAAAATTAACTCCCTTCTTCTGATTAAAGCCCTTGACAACAAATCTAGCCTTGTATCGTGGAACTAGGTTACCATCTTCATATTTCACCCTAAAAATCCACCCGTGT
The DNA here is from genome assembly GCF_019175385.1 of Lycium barbarum. Lineage (NCBI taxonomy): Eukaryota > Viridiplantae > Streptophyta > Magnoliopsida > Solanales > Solanaceae > Lycium > Lycium barbarum. Next base: position 6,867,488 of record NC_083344.1, read on the forward strand.
TTCAAAGCCTTTCTATCTTTAGTAAGCTTAACCATATCAAATGTATGATTATCATGTAAGGATTTAATCTCATCTTGTATAGCGTCAAACCACCTTTCTTTTTCTTTACTCGCCATGGCCTCATCAAAACTTTCAGGTTCTCCCCCATCAGTCAAGGGTACAAATTCATTGGGAGAATAATGAGAGGAATGTACTTTCTCTCTAATAGATCTTCTGAGAGAACTCTCTGGAGCATCAATAGCAGCTGGTTGCTGGCCAACCACATCATCTTCCACTGGAGCATCAACAACATTATGCTGGTCATTCTGAACATGATCATTATCTTCATTATCAACTTGATCTTCATTATTTTGAAGATTTTCTTCAGGTGTAATAGTCACATGAACTGGATCAACATCAACTAAGCTCTCATTGCTCTGAGAATCAACCTTCTCAGCTTTGTCAAAATCTTTAATTGTTTGGTCTTCAAAGAACATAACATCATGGCTTCTAATAAGTTTCTTCTCAACTGGATCATAGAAACGATAGCCAAATTCGTCTTGACCATAACCAATGAAGATACACTACCTAGTTTAAACTTCCAGCTTTGACCTCTCATCCTTAGGAAAATGCACAAAGTCCTTACACCCGAAAAATCTCATATGAGCATAAGAGACATCCTTACCAAACCTAACTTTGTCAAGAACATCACCATCCAAAGCAACAGTAGGAGATAAATTGATAACATAAGCAGCAGTATTAAGTGCTTCTGCCTAAAATGAATTTGGCAGCTTAGCATCTGAAAGCAAACATCTAACCCTCTCATCTATAGTTCTGTTCATCCTCTCTGCTAGACCATTTAACTGAGGAGTCTTTGGAGGAGTTTTCTGATACCGAATACCCTGCTGTCTACAATAATTATCAATGAGACTAATGTATTCACCGCCATTGTCTGAGCGGATGCATTTTAGTTTCCTCCCTGTCTGTCTCTCAACCAAGGCCTGAAAAGTCTTGAACACATCAAGTACTTGATCCTTGGACTTCATAGGAAATACCCAGAGTTTGCGAGAATGATCATCAATAAAAAGTCACAAATAAAGTGCACCACCACGGGAGCTTACTTTAAAAGGACCATACAAATCAGAACGTACCAACTCTAGTAAATTCAGCTTTCTTGAAGGTGAATGACTCTGAAAAAAAACTCTTTTCTGTTTCCCGGCTAAGCAATGAACACATCTCTTTAACTTTGTTTGTTTCACTCCAGAAAGCAAATTCTTCTTAGCCAAATTATTAATCTCCTTCTCGCTCATATGACTCAACCTTCTATGCCACAACTCTGATGAAGTATCATTCTCCACCAAATTTACTGAGTCACTACAAATGGAGCCCTGAAATAAGTACAAGTCAGATATCTTGTTACCTAGAGCCACAATCATTGAACCTTTAAGAAGCTTCCACTGGCCACCACCAACGATTCGATCAAAACCCTCATCATCAAGCTTTCCTACAGAAATTAAATTCAGACGAACATCTGGAGCATGCTTGACATTGTTAAGAACCAACCTCGAACCGTTCTTACTTTTCAAGAAAACTGTGCCAATGCCAAGTACCTCAACTTTACTATTATTGCCCATTCGTAAATTTTTAAAATTACCTGGAGTATAAGAAGAAAATAATTCCTTCTTTGGCGTGATATGAGAAGTGGCACCTGAATCCACAAACTAAGTAGACTCATTACAAACAAGATTGATATCATTTTTACCACAAGCAACAAGAAGATCATTTTCAGCAATAACAGCAACACAATTTTCATTATCGCCTTCTTTCTTTTGCTTTTTCTGGTCTCTCTTAAACTTGTAGCAATGTTTCTTGATGTGCCCTTTCAAGTGACAATAGTCACACCTAAGATTCTTGTACCTGGAGTGTCACGACCCAATCCCGTGGCCGCGACTGGTACCCTAACTGGGTACCCGTACATACCTACCCGACCGAATTTCAAATCATACGGATTTTTTTTTCTTTTTTAAAACAGAAGTTACAAAAGTAGGTCGATACAAATACGGCACGCGCGCAAACATACATATATATACATATATACCTGAACATACAGACATTTGCATATAAGCCGATAAGGCTAGCATACAGACGAAACCCGTAACCCACACATCTATCTACAGGCCTCTACAGACATACAGAGTCATATGATGGGACAGGGCCCCGCCGTACCCAGAATATCCATACATACAGAGTATACAGAAGATGGGAGATATATACCAAAAATATACGCTCCGGATCAAAGGAGCTCTTCAAAACAGCTGAATCAGAAACCTACGCTGGCGGCGTATCACCTGGTGCGTCGGTACCTGCGGGCATGTAGCGCAGCCCCCGAAGAACGGGGGTCAGTACGAAAAATGTACCGAGTATGTAAAGCAGAAACATAACAGATATAAGCATAGTCCGAACCTGAGTAACAGAAATATAACGGACAGAGCCATAAATCAGACGGACGGACAGAGTCATGATCCAGACAGACATACAGAATCGTGTTCCATACAAATAAATCGAATTATGGTTCGGACAGACAGACGGAATCATAATACGGACAGACGAGCAGAATCAGAATCCATACGGACATACAGACATAGTCGTAATTCAGACGGACAGACAGAAGTATGTCGGACAGAATTATGCATGCAGAGTAGTACAGAGTCATACAGAATCATACAGAGGCATGTGCTTATATAAAAATAGATGGCACACGCATACATTCATACAGATCCCGGCCCTGTCTGGGGGCGCGGTAACAGAACCCGACCCTCTTAGTACGGGACGCGGTGGACAGACAGAATCAGATCAGATCATATGCCATCCTGGCCGCCATCCCCATACACAGATCATAATATCATACAGACATACAGATCCCGGCCCGCACGCCGAGGGACGCGGTGAACAATGCAGAGAAATATGCACGATAACAGAACCTGGCCCGGGACGCAGTGAAGGAATGCATTGAGACAGACACGAACCGATAAATGAGAAACTACTTACATACAGACTCAACATACAAACTCAATCAAACTGAAGGGTGCCAAACGGCGAGTCAAAGTCAGAGTATCCAGATAGTATGCATAGTACGCGCCTATATCCTACTTGGGAAGGCACGACAGATTATTAGCAGAATCAGATTCTCAGATGTTCAGAAATCATTTTGTAAGAATTGCATAAAAATAGTTGTATCATAATCAAAACAATAGTTCAATTGTTTTCTGAGAAAATCGGACAAAAGGGAAGTATTTAAAGTATTACAGAAGATATCGGGCCTTGTGGGCCCGCCTCGGACCAACTCGAGGCAACATATGTAAATTATCGCTAATAGACCTTATGAGGTCATCCATAATCGTTTGGAAGTGTTCCGACTCCGTTTAGGGAGGTTTTGTACAAAAACTCACTTTAAAGGCAATTTGCAAGAAAATAGCTTCAAATGAATTGAAGGAATTGGAGCGGTTTTCCGTCTCGAATTCCGGGGAACGGAGTCGTACTTAAGGCTCGCGGCCGAGCCTATCACATCCAGAACATGCCTAAGAACAAAGGGAAAGGCTTCACATACCTCGATAGCGCCTTACGCTCGCTTGGCGTCAATTCCAATTTCGTCAAAAATCTAGAAATGGTCAAGTTTACCATTTGTTAGTTTCAAACTTTTCAATAATCCAACTTAACACATACTTGCCTACCGAAATTTCGGCAGCATTTCCTCTGTATATAAGACATCCCCGAGACTTAGCTCGGCTCAATTCATCAACACAACAACCCAGAATGACATCAAAACAACAATAGACATTAAAACATGCACTATGGCATCACTAGCCATCTTTCGACATAACGAAATATCTTTCGTTTCAAACTTACATTTCCAAACCAAACTTATCATTTTCATATTCATCAACCATCAAATCATCACAACATACATCGGAGGCATATCATACCATTTCCACACAATATACACAAGATATGCAAAACATACCAACTTTCCATTAAGCCACTACTTATCCAATTTTTCCTAACTTTCAACATACAAGTTAATTATACATTTCCATCTTCCAAATTCATCAACAATAATCATAATTTGCCTCTTGATACTTTCATTTCCATTTTTACATAAACCATAACAAAGTTGTATGTTTTCTTACAACAACTTAATAACCATTTTTCCATAACCACCCTTAACATACTAACAAGATTTAATTCACATTCCATGCATTAAAATGACATGCAACCTACTACATAAAATCAATTCATCAACCTTCCATGACTAACCATGCTCACGGCCACCCCCCTTAAAATTCTTAACTTCCACTTTCATTTGTAATACAATTCCTACCATAATACACTAGATTCTAACATGAATTCAAGTCACCAAAACCATGCAACATAAGCATACTCACGGCCCAAACACAAGCACTTCCAACACACAAAATTTCCATACTTTTCTTTCATTTCCACACACTACAACATACATACATACATTTCATGGCATAAAAATGGTAAAATCCTTACCTTTTCTTCAAATTTTCCACTTGCTACAAAGTTGTCCTCTTGCCAAACTAATTGTACCAAGTTGTAGAGGGCTTTGCACTTAGTAATATTTCCACAAAAATTTGATTTTTAAACCAAGGATTTGGCTCCCAAATTTTTTCTTTCTTTTCTTTTTCTCTCTTTCTCTCCTACCCGAAATGCTCTTCTCTTTTGTTCTTGTTTTCTTTTGATTTTTCTTGAACCTTCTTTGGATAAGTATGATCTTATAAGTCCACATGGAAATTAATTAATCCATGGCTTGGGTCAAAAGGTTGTGGCCGGTTGGGCCTCATTTTCTTATTATTTTGTGAGCCCAAATTGATGGCTTAATCTTGTAATTCATTAAGCAAGTTTCCAAAATTCCAATTTTGCCCTTGGCCTCGTTCCGTAATTCCACACCAACGTATTCATAACCTACACATTCATACCAAGAAATGTCCAATAGTGGCCTTATTCATCACAAGTCCATTTATCTTGAATTTTTCGAATAAGCGAAAATGTCGGATGTAACATGGAGGTTCTTGACTTGCTTCTACTATTGCCTCTGTCATTCTGACCTCTGAAGTTACTTCTCCCCCTGTCTTCAGTAATCAAAACATCGGAGTGTGAAGTTGAAGAAGACGAAGCTTGAGATCTTCTTCTCATCTCTTCATTCAAAACACCACTCTTAGCATATTCCATAGTTACACCATCACTGGGAGCATAATTAGTCAAAGAAACTCGAAGAGTTTCTCAAGAGTCTGGCAGAGTATTAAGAAGCCAAAGTCCCTGTATTTCTTCATCAAACTTGACACCCATTCCAGACAGCTGATCAAGGACACCCTGAAAATCATTGATATGATCAGAAATAGGTTGCCCTCTTTGTATCTAATATTCATCAATTATTTCAGTAGGTGTTGACACCCAATTTTGTCCCTCCTTTATTTCAATTTATTTCTTTGGGCTTCTAAATTTATGGTCGAGCTAAATACTTTATTTTCACTGTTATTTTTATCTGCTACCACTATTAATATCGTTATCCCTCTTATTGCTTATATCTTCGCCGTTTTACTATCAATGGTTTGTCATCATGTCATTTTAGGATTTGTACCCGTTAAATTAATTATAAGTCAATATTTTATTAAATCCTTATTTTTATACTAATTTTCATCATAATATATATACAAGTTAATCACTTAGGAGTGTAGAAGTTAATTAATAAGAAGCCTAAAAGGAATTAATTAGATGAAAAATAGCCAACAATTTCAGCTATTTGAAGCCCATTCTTACGAGCCCAATTCGTGACCAGTCCATATTTTTCTAAACAGACCAGCCCACATCCTTAACCCGACCCACGTTATTTTTTAGGGTTATCTCCATCCCCCTTTTCCTCATCAGCCGCACTCTCATCTCTCTCGTCTCTTTCCTCTTTGAGAAAAGGTTTGGTTTTTTCCTCAACAATGGCAGATCTTTGCCACTCCATTTTCATGCCACGGTCTCAGCCACGCCTCTTCTTGTCTTCTTCCTCTTTTTCAATTCTACATAAAAATCCCAAACTTCCTAGTCGAATTCAGTCTTGGTTCGCCCATTTCGGGCAAATAATCAACGTTACCCTTGCCTTCTTCTTCGCAAGTCTCTTTCTCTCTTTTGATTTTCATTTTTTTTGGGGATTCAAATACAAGATTTTGAATTTCAAATCCGGATTCCAAACGAAATTAAAAAGGATTTCAAATCCAAAATTTGCAGTCCGACATCTTTTTTTAAGATAAAAACCTAGCACCCGGGCATATATAGAGAGAACCTTATTCTTCATTCTGGGGAGAAATTTTTTTCGACTGGTGATACCAATCCTTGCTCTTTCTATTTTTAGTGTCTCATTCGATTCATCCAAAAAAGAAATACGAAAACTTTAGTTCGTTAGAGCCCTCAACACTTTCAGTCGAATTTATTTGGCTCAAGGTTCAGATCTGTCAATACGAGTCAGTAGATTCGAGGCCCCGACGTCTTAGTTCACTGCATCACGAACGGGTAAAATCTTATGCTATTTGGGCTTATTGTCTTGTTAAAATTCTGTTAGCATAGAGAAATCATGTCTTAATGCCTCGTTGTTACCATTTATGATTCGAGAAATATGTTTGCGTTTTCTTATTTCGTGTAGCAGTTGAAGAATGGTAAATACACATTAAGGTCCATGTCTTAGTTCCTAGCATTTGTTGATATCCGAATATGCTTTACGAAAGTTCTATAAACTAAGTCATGCTAACTCTGCTTCTAAAGTTTCTGAATATAAAGTTCTTTTCTCCTGTTAAAAGATCAGTATTTGTGTGTGTTTATGTATATTATTTTAGATTTTATTTAGTCAATGTTATATGCTAAGTATGCCAAATCTCCTAAATGTACTTGAGCTGGCTGATGCATTGGTGAACTTGCTGCACTTAACTATCTAATTTGGATGAAAATTGTCACTGCTTGAGATACTGTACTTGATGAGGCACATAAGTAGTGGTTTCTAAACCAATTTGTTGTTGCATATGAGTGAAAGTTTACTACTATGTTATTCTAACACATGCTGGAGTGAGTCAAGCTTATGAAGTAAAGCTATGTGCTTAATTCTGTTTTATTAACTGGAGGAGGATGTCTGTTTGATAAATAAGCTCTATGCTTATGTGTGTATGGAACCTAGCTGATCTTTAACTTGTGTGCCAAGTGTCCAACAAGGTGATCTTGATTGCCCCCCAATGTGCTATTTGATTTCTTTCTTTTCTATCACTCTGGTTGAAATCTGAAAGGAAAACATTAATATTAAAAGAACCAGAATCTGCAATCTTTAGGATATTAAAGGAGAACTTAAGATTCTGGAAAGAGAGTATGTCTTGTTGAAGTGCAATATGCCCTTGTCTATCTTTAATGATGTTAGAAAACCTGCACTGTTAATCAAAAATCTGATTCTGCCCTCTTTGTCCAAACAAAGGTCTTACTTATTAAAGTTTCATTGTTGCTATAATTCAGTTCTGTTAAAAGCTCAGTAGCCTTTTTTTATAGCTCCTTGGTTTATCCCTAAATAAGACTAGCCATTTATGGCCTGGATCTTTTTTTTTTAGCCAATACTAAAGAGAAAATAGAGTGTTTACGGGGGTTTAGTTCAGTCAGTGTTTGGAATTAATATTGGTCTTGCTTGAAGTAAACTCATATGAATACAATGGTAGTAATAACGTTCCTGCTTGAGTATGGTGCTTAATCCTTACTTGTATGCCTCTGGAAACTTGAATCCTGTTGAAATCCTATTTTGCTTCTTTAAAATGATGTATATCTGTACAAGTATTCTTTTAGTGTACCAAAAAATGTTGTATTTTGAGAACTTGGCTTGGTGAGAAATATGGTTTCAGCTGTTGTTTGACAGAAGCAAATATCAGTATTCATTTATTTGGAAAGTTGTGTGATCTAATGTTGTGGCAATTTTGAGTTAAATACAAACTCACGTATGAATGCATTAGTACTAACTGAAAGTTTCAGATTCATCTCTTTAATCTAAAATTCTTTTTTTAAGTCAAAATATGTCGAGAAGATTGCACCTGATTTTCAGCTTAATACAATATTACTACCAAGCGATTTTCAATTTTGTTGTTTCCTTTCCATACCTATTAAAATTTGGTCCCTTTACTAACTCTTTCATTTTCTTCCTTCTCTTTGTTACATGAACACCGGAGCCGAAGAGTTTCACTTTGGAACTCAACGACTCCTCGCATGGAGTCCGCTGCATATTCCCGTTTATAACTTCTTTACTGTTCCGTACAAGATCTCCTTATTTTCTCTTGCACTGTATAAACAGTGAAAGGGGTAAAAGAGTACATTTTGGCTATCGGATGAGATGATCCGCTTTAGTTATTTTCATTTAATTATTTATCCTTGTTTGCTTTAAGATTCTTGCCGCTTTCGGTTCATCATTTAGGACCAAGATTTGATTATTCGAGTTCTAACTAGAAGACCTTTAACATACCTATTTTAATTAATTTTAGTTAGTACCTTAGCTTTAATAACCTATCATGAGTTTTACTGGTTAGTAATGTTGAGATAGTCACATAAATAGCTTTATAGTGCGTGAGTTCATTTTGTTATTTCAAGACTTAGAAACTAGTTTTTTTTATAATTTTAGAGATGGGATGATTCGTATTTTTTTCCACCAACCTTGAGATAAAAATTATTTTTTAAACAGGTCTTATTTTTCTTTGGTTAAAAAGCTCAAAGTCTATCCTCCTTCGTGGAAATGACGTTCTTTTTAATTTTTTTGCTAATTTTCGCTTCAAGTAGCCTTTTTGAGAATCAAGTCTAATTTAAAAGCCGAGTTTTCAAATGATGCCCATTTTTAATATATCAAAGTGTTCAATGATTTCTTAGCCTTTTTAATTTACTCTAAGTCCGATCGGTTAATCATTGTTAATGGATCTTAAAAAATGCATAATATCTTCCCTTTAGATTAATTGAATCCTTATCTAGATCTTTTTGGTTTCGTAGACATTAAAACAGAGTTAACTTTAGATAATTACTCTAATTAACCTTAGGTGCCCTAATTCACCATAAATAATTAGGTGGCGACTCCCTAACTTTAATTAATTTCGGAATTACTGGAATGTTGTAAACCATTTTGACTCCGGTTAAAATGGGGTATAACAGTAGGAACAACTTATTATTGCCAATCTTTGAAGCATAAAGTGTCTTCTTTGAAGCATAAAGTGTCTCGAGCTTTTCCCACAAGCTTTTAGCATTTGTCTCATTCACAATATGATTTTGAACATTATCTTCAACTCATTGCCTAATATAGCCACAAACCTGTAAGTGCTCAAATTCTCAATCCTCATCTTCAATAGACTTGGGTTTCTTAGAAGCAAACACAGGTAAGTGCAATTTCTTGACAAATAGAAGATCTTGCATCTTACTTTTCCAAATATGGTAATTACTGCCATTTAAACAAACCATCTTGCTCATATTTGCCTCGATCATTCAAATAGACAATCAACACAACCAAATACAACCACAAGATCTGATACAAATTGTTAGGCTAAACGGCCCAAAGATACTTTTAACATGATGTGATATTGTCCGTTTTGGGCTAAGCCCGCACGGTTTTCCTCAAAAGGCCTCACATCATTAAGAGTATCCAACTCTTTATAAGTAGTTCATTTTTCTTTCCAGCTACCAATGTAGTACTTTGTTCGCACACCCAACAAAAATGACATTACTCCTCAGGAGATTAGTTAATATTCGAGGAATCATAATTTGAAATAAAGGCATAGAGCTCATCTTTGGGTAAAAATTTATCCAAAATTCGGTAATTTCATATATGCTCTTATTATTACATCATAATTAATTAGTACATGCTTTTTATCTCAATTTGAGACCTAACCATGACCATTCTTGACGCTATGCTATAAGTTAGGCTTTTTTTTCCCTAGAAAATATATAAAATAACACATGTATTAGCAAATTTAACTTATATGAAATTTATTATAATTATTTTATGAGTGGCATAATTGTATAAATATTTTTTACAAACTTAAAAATAAAAATAAGATATATAGGTGAAACTCCTCCGATCCTGCGTTACATTATCAGCAAGATAGCAATACAAAAATCTCAAAGGGGAAAAAACTCCTGATACACTACTATGATTGTTATGCCCCATTTTAAACAGGTCAAATCGGAGTACAATATATTGGTGATTCTCAAATTATCTAACTTAAGGAGTCGCCACCTAATTGTTTAATGGTGAATTAGGACACCTAATTATTAACTAAGGTAAAGCTAAACTAAACCTCCGTTAATGGTCTACTTAATTAGTGTGATTCTAGGTAAGAATAAAAACATGATTCCCTTAACTCAAAATATGTGTTCACGCTATTTGAAAACCAATTGTTCTAATAAAAATAAATATTATTGATACTATGAATAATTTAACATAAAAAAAAAAAGAATGAAACCTACGGAATTAATTGTTGGTTTCTCCCTTAAATTAACTACCCATTACACTAAAACTAACCCCAGTAATTCATTAGGATTCATCTAAACTTAAAAAAAAAAAAAAAAAAGGCAAAATAAAGTGTTAGTCATGCACTACCAAATCAAATACATAACGGAAAATAAAAATAGAAAATGTAATCAAATGATCTGGCCATTTAGGCCATTGCTGCAATTCTGTTTCTGTCGCTGGGCTTGGCCCAAAATCCTTTTTTTTTTTTATATGTTGCGGACGGGGGCTTGACACGAGAGAGAGATTACGTTGGGCTTTTAGCCCAACACCGAATGTGGAAGAAGACGAGTCCCTTGGACTCGTACACGAGGGTCATGCATAAAAATGAAAGAAAAGGATTAGTATGTAATCAATAAATAAGGCTAAACATATATAATGTAAATTCAAAAGAAGGAACAGATTAGTGACTCATATATGTACTATGTATATCTGAGTATATTCCATATATATACATTCATAAGGAGGCTTAGAGGGTTAATATTGGAAAGCTTTTGCCCCCGTCTTCCCGATGTTGCACAAGTTCTAAGGGATTTCATGAATCCCAGGCATGGCTAACACCGGGGAGGGTTCAAGCTTAATCCACGATGACCAACTAGTCTCCCTATTAATGTATTTTTATGAATATACTTCAAGGATGCATAGCTATACGACCTCACTACCTTAACAAAAAAAAAACACTTATAAGCATATGGAGAACATTCCAATCAATCAACCATACAGCAATCATGCAAAACCAATTACAAAATGTGCTAAGGCAAAGATTATGCACAACAGCAGCAGCGAACAAAGGTTTAAAGATTGTGAACAAACTCATGAATCATATAATTTCACATAGGAGCACATAACAGCAGTCAGGTAATACATTAGGTATATCAACCCTTAAATTCCCCAGATGGGCTTAAATCAATTTAAGTGAAATGAAGAATATCACAATCACCTTAAGACACTTAAACATATTACTATTTCCCCACGGCTAACTCATGCAAAGATACATTTATTCATTAAAGATCCAAAGCTCACAAGATAATAAACTATTGACAGAAGAAGGGTAGAAATATTACAGTGCATAGACTTGCCAAGATTCAGTCAGCTTATACACATTTAAACCAACACAAAACTCATATTTTCAAATGAAAGAGTAGAACATTATCCTTAATCATTTCAAACATGCTCCATACAGTTCTAGAATAAACACATACTAAACAGACTGGATCAAAACAAACCCCATCAAGTTGGACATATAATCCTTCATGCTCAAACAAAGAACCAGAACTTCAAACATCCTAAACATGTGATCTTTACATCTTTAAAGGCAACAGAGTCTCAATAGGGCATGCATTCTTTATAACATCTTAGCTTAAAAACATAACTTTATCCTGAAAACTCAAACAATTTAGACCCAAGGCCATGTCCTACACACTGAACTGTACCACAGTCCTCCTAACTTACACAGAGACTCTAAATGCTCCTTTCAAATCAAATTATGCATTAAGGTTTAAAACAATGTTCAACACAAAGCATAACCAAACAGTTATCTTTAAATTAACCTCATAAGGGCAACTTGTTAGTTAATCTAAACATGTAATCATGTGTTGATCGAGTATAATGCATAGCTAGTAATAGTTTAAACAGGATTATTTGCTCTAACTAATCATGTAATGAAACTTTTACCTATCATACAACTAACAGAAATACTATTATACTAAGCATGATAGTAAGCTAAAACCTAAACATAAGTCCTAACAGCCCATAATGCTATCTTTAAGCAAATCAACAAAAACTAAACCACTAATAACCTAAACATGATAAGCTAATCAAGAACAGGGAACTGACTTCCATGGACTAAACATTAAAATAGGAAAATCATTCACTATAGACATGATACACCATACGAATAGGAAACTAAGCACTATACACTAAACATGATGAGCTAGCAAAACAACAAAGCAACCAATTACCATAAATTAAACACATAAAAATGCAAAAATAAAAAGGGAAAGGGGAATTACCTTATTCGGGTGCAGCGAAGCGAGGCTTCGAATATCCGATATACACTCGAACACTAACAATCTCCGAGTTTGTATACACTCGGATTCGAACCAATACCAGGGGCAAAAGCAAACAGAAAATGATTTAGTATTTTTTTAATCGATATCAAGAACTATTATGAAAACTAATATTTTTAGGGAAATTTGGGCGGCTGAAAAGAACTTCTCTCAAATGAATTCATAAGCGACCATTTATAGGAAGCATCTAGGGTTTTCTAGGGTTCAAAAATTGGGCGGGATTCCGGTCAAAAATACTTTTCAAATCAAAACGTTAGGAGGCCTTTCTTTCTGTCGTCGATTAGAAACTAAGAAGAAGAAGACAAAATCCATTAAACTTCGTACTCGACAATGAAAATGAGCTGGTAAAGAAACGATTTGAATTCAACAAACACCCAAAACCCATTAAGGTTTTCAGATGCAAGCAGAAGAGAAAGGAGAAGAAAACAAAAGTTTACCCTCTTTCAATGGTTGAATCCGGGTTGGGGGGGGGGGGGGGTACAGAGCGTTAATCTCCATTCCCGAATTGACCATGCACGGTCTGGGGAGGCGAAATAGATCTGCGACTTCACCATTTTTGGTCGAGGAGAGAGAGAGAGAGAGCGTGTGAAGAGAGAGAGGAGCGGGGGGTGCGGCGTAAAGAAAGAAAATGTATAACCCTAATGGTTCATTTTGTTGAACGAGTCGGGTCGGGTCACCGGGTTAACGATTAATGGACTGGGTCGGCTGAAGGGTGTGGGCTCGGTCGAATGGTGGGCTGGTTTCAACGAATTAAGCTTTAGCCCAAATAGTTTTCGGATTAATTATGGACTGAATTAATATTTTGGACTGCTTATCATTTTGGATGCCAATAGGCTGGTCCGAAAAATATTTATAAATTGATTGGGGCGGATGGGCTAAAAAATATATTTTCTTCTTGTGCTATTTTGGGCTTCTAAATTTGCATAAAAGACCTCCTTCAATTAATTATATATTAACGTGTGCCAAAATATTATTTAATATAAAAGTATGTACTTATTAGTGCTCAGATAAAAATAAAATTATATGACGTCGTAATAGCTGTGAGATAATATTTTAAAAGTTCAATCAGTGAATAAACGCTATTATTTAATTGCGCGAAAATAAATGCGATGCGTGTGCATAAGATGGTAAAAAATGCTGAAATGATTATAATGCGGATTATAATAACACTGGTAATAATAACAAAAATAAATAAATAATAATAATAATAATAATAATAATAATAATAATAATAATAATAATAGTGGTAGTAGTAACGGTAATAAAATAAAAAATAATAACAGCAATGACTACAATATGATAATGAAACGCCGGTATTAATAAAAAGCTAATAATTGTAGTAAAGCATAAATAATTATTTCTTAAGTTGCCAAAAATATTAGAAGCATAAATAAATATTTTGGAGGAAGGCCGGACAAAATTGGGTGTCAACAATGATATATGATAATTAATTTATTACTGTACATTACAAATTTCATTCAGTAGTCATCATATATCATGCATTCAGGCTAAATGAAAAAAGAAATAATATGCTGTAATCGGAACAATTATTTTTTGACAGTGTGATTGAGCCCGTGCTCTTCCTTTTTCTAGTATTATGTAGTTTACCAGTGAATGCTTATTAAATAGAGTTATCTGCAATTATTGTTTAAGTAACATAAATATTTTTTACGATATTAATGCATAAAACTGAAAATCATATATTTCTAATGGCGTATAATTTATTAGCACATCCTTCCTGATCATCAGACACACTGGTTTTTCTATCTTAAGGGCTTCTTCACTAGAAGAGAGGATAAAATTGAATATAAGAGTCAAACCTGGACGCTCATCTCTAGGACATAAATCCTTACTTCCTCCCCAAATAATATAAGGTAACAATTATTGACTTTGATGTTTATAGCATACACACTTGTTAGTGAATTACTTGACTTGAGAATCACAATTTATATCTTAAATCCTATATATTGGATGGTTTAGAACATATATCAAATAGTTCTATAAATTTAATTTGAAAAGTCAGTCTAGTTAGCATTTCAATTCCATGTTTTCTCCATACCTCACTTGTGGAAATACACTGTGTCTATTGTTGTTGTTTTACGCAGAACCTTTGCAATTGGGAATTAATAAATGTAAATTCTGTAACGAGTGCTAGTATTCTTTAAGTTGTAAAAGCTAATTAGGAAACTAATCAAATGAAATCTTTTACATGGTCATTGTTATAAGAAGTAAGAAAAGTGAAGTGTGTCACAAGGGTCATTGCCGGCCATTTCAAAAAAGATAAATCCAACTACCAAATTCCATGAATCATGAGCAAATGACTAATGATCTTTCTTTTTGTTACGTCCCGTATTTTTATACATTGGAACAACCCGGATTAACTATGATAATTTAAGGCCAAGATTATTCCGGGATTTGAAGTCGGGACTTTTGACCATTTGATTTTATTTCGAGACACAAATTATATATGAAATTGATGACATTGAACACTTAGGGAAAATTAGGACCACAATTCATAAAATTAGGATTAAAAATCTTGTGCAAAAAGGGCCATGTGGCCGTGTGAATTTAAAGGGGTCCCCACATTGTGTGGCCAAATTTAATTGGTCCAACACATGTGTGGACCATAGGGACATGGAGATATTTTAGTGGGAACTTAAAAATATGACCTCTAAGTCATTTCTCTTCATTTCTACACTTAGAATAAAAATTAAGAAGGAGGAGAACAACAACTCCAACCTCACGGCTAAGAGGAGAGAAAAACAAGATCATCTTTTTAGCTCCTCTAAAATTATTCCATTGATGTAAACCCACTATATTGAGGTCCCTAAGTAGCGTGGAAGCATCGTTGGAGCGATCAACCCATTATTTTCATCTTTTGGAAACCCTAGGCTATTGGAAAGTTGAAGAAGGAAGGTAAGCATTCATTATGTTTTTGTGTTATGAAGGTTATATTCATGTTGTAGTATCTTATAGTGGTTGGAAATCATGAAATATAGTATGATTGGAAGTGGGTCGTGTGACGGGTGTTGTTGTGTTGTGATTGAAATTATGAATTAATGTTTAGTTAGTTGATTGGGATTATTGTAAGGTGAAGAACAATTGAGAATCATCCATATATGTGTATATATAGTGTTGATTGAAATGGGTAACATTATATGATGATGAACGAATGAACGTCGCTTAATGTTTTAATCGCCGTCGCTATGAATCTTATGTTAGAAATGAATGTTTGTTGACTCGAAATGATGTTGTTAATGTGCGGACTGTTTTAGGAGGTTATTGTATATTTATTATAATTGGTATATTGATGAGATAGCATTGTTAGAATGTAATTTGAGGATACAACCCATGATTTGGAAATGAAGAAAAAAAAAATTTAAAAAGGGTTGTCTCGGTTGGGGCTGTTTTCGGCCAGCTTGGAAAAAAAAATTCGGGTTGTTGGAAATGTGGTATGAATTGCTTAGAATGCCCTTGAATATTTTTGGTAAGGATTCGGGTTGATGATTGAATGTATAAGCGTCGATTTTGGCTTGAAGGTAAGTCGTCGAATTGAATTTATGTAAGTTGTCGAAAAATGGAAAAGAAAGCGATTATTGTATTTTGTCTTTCGGATTGGTTGTCAATGTTACTAGGTTGGTTATTGTGGTTGATGTTGTTGATTTTGAGCGAGTTAAATTCTCGGGGTAGCCTATTTACAGGGGAAATGCTGCCCAAATTTCTGTAGAATTAAGGGCGAAATTGAAATTTAATGCCCAAAGAGTCTTTTAGCTAATGTTTGACATTTTATGGCTTATTTTTAGATCGTGGGCAGCCCGAATCATAGTTTGGACTTAGCTTGAGTTGGATCATATTGGAGAGCGTTTGAGGTATGTAAAGCAACCTTCCTTCTTTTGGCATGCCTTAGTTTCACATAGGCTAGATTAGAGCTTTAAGGGAATTCCAAATTCGAGATCCGAGCATGTTATGATCCATATATATATTCTTTGGCACTCTTATGTATGTTTTTATGAAATATGAACCATGATGTATTTGAAGTAATCGCTTTCCGAAATTCGCATAGAAAATGTTCACTTTAAGGAATTTTGTAATCTCTGAATGCCATATTTTTCGCATAGAGGCTCGGATCGCTCCAATAATTTTTATAGGAGTTTGCTTGATGTATAATGGGTATGTTTTACATAGGCGGGCTCAGTTCGGGTCTATACTCGTCCGTGGGTCCCGCGACGCCCTTTATGTAAATTCGACAACTTTGAATCAAAAAGTGATAATTATCATTCCGATTTCGAATATGACTATTTTACTTATCCTTCGGATTTATAATAATGATTTTATGCATATGATTCCTCACTACTCCGCTCGTGCCTACTATGATATCGTTCGTCGGTTCCCGGGCCGGTTCTGTTGTCGTGCGCTTTTTGATACATTCCGGTGTTATGCTGTGTTTATGGTTCACCGTGCTCCTCGCTCGAGGGCCGGGTTCCACTTATGTTTGGCGTTATGCTGTGTTTGGCGTTATGCTGTGTTGTGATGTGTGACGGGGATTCAGAGATTTGAAACTTTCTGGTGTTATGCTGTGTTGTGGCGCCATCGACAGGCGGGCGACCACATTTTCCAGTGCCCTATGCATAATTTATACTTTGGAAATATACATTTTGATATGTATTATTTTCTATATATCTGATTCGATTATTATTCAGATTTATTTCTGTACCTTCTGCTTTGCATACTCAGTACATATTTCGTACTGACCCCCTTCTCCGGGGGCTGCGTTTCATGCCCGCAGGTACAGACGCACAGCCTGGTGATCCACCTGTTTAGGACACCCTTTCTGCTATTCGGAGTGCTCCTCTCTTTCCGGAGCTTATACTTTTGGTATATATATTTATTAGTGCATTTGTATATATTCGTTCATGGGTACGGCGGGGCCCTGTCCCGTCATATGATTCTGTCGGTCTGTTTAGAGGTCTGTGGACATGTTTGTGGGTTAGGGTCTTTCTGTATGGATGTATGTACATGTCGTTTGGGCGATCCCATACGCCGAGGCGGCCGGTCCGCATATGTTGTTTGGGCGATCCTATACGCCGAGGCGGCTGGTCCGCATATGTTTATATATTGCTTGGTTAGCCCTGTGTGGCTCTTGTTGGTATTTTCTGCGTGCAGGGTATATTGGATAGTCCGTAAAACAAAGGAAACTCTGCCGAAATTTTCTGGAAATTACCTAAATTTGAAATAAAGTCTTGTCGGCTTCCGCCATATACTAGAATGAGTTGATAGAATTTGAGATAATATTTGATAGATGGGTTCGGGTGCCCAGATCGGGCACTAGTCACGGCCTACGGGGTTGGGTCGTGACACTTTTGGCCTTAGCAACAATATTTTATTATTACTATTCCTAACTCATTGACAAGAAGTCTGTATGAACATTCACCAAAGTAAGATTCCAAACATAAAAGGTGTGATACATCAAATTTGGAAAAAAGGGTGTGTTTTGTATGGAGGAAAATAAGTGTCAATCAAACGGATTCTTTTACATGGTCTTTAGTGCATTATGAACTCGATGGTTCGTGTAATTTAACAACGGCATAGTACATACATTCTTTTTTGTGTAAAAACTTCCTTTGAGTTAATTCTAATAAATCATTCAAGATAGGGGCTTATAAACTTAAAAAAATATATACCAATTTTTCCTTTTCTTTCACCAGATATGCTATTTAAAGAGATTCAGAAAAGATTCAGTTATGAAGATGTTAATTTAAAAATCCTATGCTCGCAGCGATGATGTCCTTTTCCATATAAAAGGTCTTGTTTTAGGAACCATGAATATTCAGTTGTTGCAGATTCTCTTGAAAAGGAACTGACAGATCTTATCCCATTTTCATAGTTCTCACTTATATCACTCTGATCCATCAGATGATTGGCTTAGGTTTGATTCAAAGTTTTGTAGAAATATTTGTAGTCATTGGCTTAGGTTTGACTTCCATATATCATCAAAATTATATATATCAAGAAACGAGTTTGCTTCCTACAACCGTGATTAAACGCACTTAAGTACTTGTGCAGAATTGAAAGCTTAACATATATAACTGACATAGGCAATGAAATAACATACTAGAGTAGACAATCTGATTCCACCTAGTGCCGACTACTAACAAGCTGGAGTCTAATCTTTTTAAGTGTTGAAAGAGCATCTTTCATGCTAATTCTTGCATAAGGTATCACTAAAGTGCAGCTCAACGCTAATTCCATGACAGATATCAAACATTGCATCTTTGCATCAATTTGTTCATCCCTTGGCTGTACCAAATTAGAATCCACCACCTTATGAATTTCACTTGGAAAGGAATCACTAACCCAACGTTGTATGTTCAATTCTCCGGTAAATATATCATCACTTGGTCTCATTCTTGTAAATGTCTCCATAATCAAGATGCCAAAACTATAAACATCACAGTTCGTGGATACTATTCCATCTTGTCCATACTCTGAAATCATGGTAAAAATTATCAGACAAGCTTCCTAGTTTTCGTTGAATATGCTAAAACTAGCAGTACCAATTTAAGTTTACGTCAAGTAATTAGCTGGGTATTGTAAGGATATGAGAAAACTTTAAGAAGTTCTAATATACCTGGAGCAATATATCCAATGGTTGCAATTGTCCTTGTTCGAACAAAAGCCTCTCCTGGACCTAACAATTTTGCAATGCCAAAATCACTAACATGAGCAACCATTTCTTGATCTAGCAAGACATTACTTGGCTTCAAGTCACAATGCACCACAGGTGTTGAATAGCCATTATGGAGATAATCCATTGCAGATGCAATGTCTATCATTATATCCAATCTCTGCAATAAGTTCAAGAACAAGTTGTGAGTGTATAACCATTTATCAAGTGTCCCATTAGGCATGTATTCCAACACTAGGGCCTTGAATTCAAGGTTGGAGCAACTGGTGATGACTTTTGTCAGATTTCTATGGCAAAGGTTCCGAAGTATCTCACATTCCGTGTCAAAACTTTTGAATGCACCCTCCAATTGCACATTGAATACCTTTGCTGCCAAAACGGTACCATCCTTAAGTAGCCCTTTGTAGACCATGCTGAAACTCCCATTACCAAGCAAGTTGCTTTCATTGAATCCTTCTGTTGCTTGTTCAAGTTCATAATAGGAAATTCTTTCATGCCTTTTTACCAGAGAAACATCTGCTTGACTTACATTCTTCTTTGTCTTTCTCAATCTTAACACCACATATACAACAACCAATGCGAGGAGTGATCCAATCCCTAACAAAATATATAAACTTGTAAGCACTCTTTTTCTTCTTCTTGACTTCTTTGTAGATTTGTTTGCACATGGTTTCACGTTAAACCGGGAGTCACCACAGAGTGCACCATTGGACAAGAAAGATTGACTTGTAAAATTTGCAAAAGGACCACCCGTGGGAATTTCTCCACTGAGTTTATTGAATGAGATGTTCAGGTATTTGAGATACACAAGAGCTTCTAAAGATTTTGGAATTTCACCACTAAGATTGTTATAGCACAAATCCATGAATTCCAACGCCAACAATTTGCCTAATGAATTTGGAATAGGCCCGTCTAATCTATTATGTGCCAAAGAAAGATTAATCAATTTTACTAGACCCCCTAGAGTGCTAGGAATGTTTCCAGAAAATTTATTTTTTGACAAATCAATGAGAGCTGCAGCGTTTAAATTTCCAATCTCAAGCGGAATTTTCCCACTTAATAAATTGGATGAAACATCGACTTTTATGAGGTCTTGAAGGCTCCCCAAGCTTGCAGGTAATCTTGAATTCAGCCTGTTGTAAGCTAGATTAAGATACCTCAAACTGGTAACTTCTCCCAAGCATGGTGGCACGGAACCTGAAAACTGATTTCCTGACAAGTCTAGTGCACCGAGATTCTTTAAACTGCATATAACATCTGGTATGGTTCCTTCTATCTTGTTTCTTTGTAGGTAAAATTCCTGAAGGTTCAACATGCCTTGGAGAGTATTTGGAATATGACCAGTAAACTCATTGTTAAACAAACTCATATGTATCACTCCAGTAAGATTACCAATTTCTCGAGGAATGACGCCCTTAAGTTTACAACCATCTCCTTTAAACAAATTTAGAGAGTTGGAGAAATTCCCTATAGATGCGGACAAAACACCATCCAACGGATTATCAGCAACCCAGAGTACTCTTAGTTTCCTACAATTTGTTAATGATGTAGGGAAGCTCAATGTTGAATCACTGAAAAGGTTATTCCCCCTCAAGTCCAGAATCTCAAGGTATTCTAAATTACCAAGTGATTCGGGAATTGGACCTGTGAAACTGTTGGATGAGAGATCAAGAATTCTGAGTCTTGACGAATTTGAGATTGAAGTAGAGATAAAACCACTCAGTTTGTTTACTCCACAATAAAGATTTTCTAGGATGGGCATTCCACGGCCTAAATCTAAAGGAAGAGTACCTGAAAGCTTGTTTGTCCCAAGATCTAGGATCTTCAGTGTTGACATGTTGAAAATGCTTGCAGGGACAGAACCAGTAAACTCATTCTCGGCTAAAGACAGCACTTGTAGTTTCTTTAGATTACCTAGCTCCACTGGTATCTCTCCTGTTAATTTGGGGAAATATGTATGAGTACCGGATGGACTAGAACTAAGCGAGCTACAATATCCCAGAGTTCTGTTATAATATCCCATATTGTCCTCCATCACTCATGAACAAATTACTGAAGTGAACATGTAATACAACTCTATCTGAACTATTGAAAATTACTAAATCAATATATCAATCAATCTAACTATGCATAGTTTTAGTTTGGATCAACAATATAAATCCCCTTATTCAAATAATTTTATTAGATTATCTATGCTAGTAACATTCGGTCTTCCTAATCCATGTAGTTACATTATTTCTATGCTGACTACGTTTGAAAAACCTATATAGGTAGAGTTAATTTGATTAAATCAAGAATAAGGTAGAACTATTGGGTGTTCTCATTTTTTAAGATCCTAATATGAAAACAAAGTATTTACTCTAAAATATTTAAAGTAAATTTGTAAAAACACGTTAACTTAAGAATGCGTAAGGAACCAAAAATAATCGGTAACTATGCTGTTAAAGGGAGAACAGAGCCCTCATTTCGGAAAATTTGTTGTACTTCTAAATGCTGCTTTGGCACTTTGCACCACATCTTTTCTCGTTTTCCGTTTTCCTTCTTATTTTATTAATGTGACACCTATTTCCAACTATTCAAAATACTGTATTGTTTTGACAGAACAGAGAAAAGGAAAAAAAAATTCATCTCTTGTAAGGAAATATCATACCTTCCAGTTGCAGAGTTGACATCTGTAATATTGTAAGAGCTGTTAAGTTGGCTAGCTCTCTTGGTACAGTTCCAATAAACTCATTTTTAGCCAATACCAAAACTTGAAGCTTTTTGCATTTCTCCAGGTTTGGTGGAATCGCTCCATCTAGGGAGTTGCCTCCGAGGTAAAGCCTTTCCAAGTTTGGAAGATGACATATAGATGTGGGAAGCTGACCAGTAAGATTGTTATTGGTAAGAGCAATGTTTTGCATCGTTGTAATGTTGAAGATCGATGTTGGTATAGAGCCAGTAAGCTGATTATATTGCAGGTCTAGGAACTTCAAGTAACGAAGATCACCGATTTCCCGACGGATCTCTCCTTTGAGAAAATTTCTATTTATTCTCAACACCTCCAGCTTTGTTAGATTGGACAGGGAAGATGGAATTTCCCCCCAAAACTGATTCATCGAAAGGTACATGTGCTGAAGGTTAGGTAATAAACTTAAAAATGATGGAATGGAACCAGTTAAGTTATTGCTTGCGACATTAATCAATTTCAACCTCTGCAAATGAGCCAACTCTTCTGGCAAATCTCCATGGAAAGTGTTGTTACTGATGTCGAGGGAGACGAGAAATGAGAGGTTCCCAAGGTGTGGAGGAATGGTACCATGAAGTTGCATGCTAGAAATGTTTAAAGCAGTGACTCGATTGTGGTGGGAGCCGCAAGTGATTCCGATCCAGCTGCATATTGGGCTGGAAGAGGACCAGCTGCTTTGTAAGATGTTATGAGGAGAAGAAATGTGTGATTTCAGTGCAAGAAGAGCAACTTCATCAGTGCTAATATTAGGAACACTAGCAAGTGAAGTATTGTGATGAAGCAGAATGAAAACTGCTAGAGCAAAGAGAAGATAGCAACTTCTGTCCATAACTATATGACAAGTAGATTTCTCTTTATTACTTGTTGAGCTAAAACAAGAATTGATATAGAATGCAAAACAACGATCTTAGAAGATCTATTTAACGATTTCAAATCCATTGTATACTGTTTTTAGTCAGTCAATTAACCTCTCGACAGGGGAAGTTGTTAAATGTATGGCATTATGCAAAACATTCTTCAAGTCTGAATAAACAAGTTAAAACTTTTCAAAAGTTTGGTTGGGTCCCACTGTAGTTAAAGTTATTTGCATTTGCACTGTTAGGCACTATTTTTAAATTTACATATTTTTCTATGATCTTAGTTGGCTCATTGATAATATTAAATTCATTAATGGATTCCCATATATTGTTCTTACTGTCTGGAGTGTTCTTTTTTTGGTTTAGACTTAAAGAGTTTGGATTTTTAGTACAACAAATTGTATGAGTGAAATTGTCAATAGTCAAGGTGTCCTCTACCACGCCACTCAAAAATAAAGCCAGTATAGTTGTTGATGAAAAAAAAAAAGTTTTCCTAAATTCCTAAAATCACTCTTAGATAAATACTTATTTTAAAAAAATATAAAATTAATTAGTCTATGTATTTAAGTGGTGAAATTGAATACTTGAAATTCAAGAAATTCTCACTTTTCTTCCAGAGAAATAATTGAAGTGACTATTTTAGCATGAGAGAATTGCAAAAGGGTAACTAAACTTTATCATTGATGCACAAGAACAACCCAAATTCACCTAAAGTTAAAAAGATATATAAGTCAAGTAGAAACAGTGAAAGCCTCACAAATGACTATACTAAAAAACTTGAAGTTTGGTGACTTTTAAAACCCCTTCTGAAGATTCTGTTTTTACCTATACCCTTACCATTGTTCCCTAGGCAAAAAGATACGAAATAACATTTTTGCAACCAATATCATCCACACTCTCCACTAAGTTTATATTTTGTAAAAAGAGAGCCACAACTTCAAAATTTTGTAAAAAACTTTCATGTTCAACGTGAAGAAATTATCCATGCCATGTGAAAGGATTATATTAAAAAATTGCTAGCTAGTTACTACTATTGTTGATTTTTTGGACCAGTGGATCTTTGTAAAATTATGTATATTTGAAAGTTTGTAATAGCATTGTAAGCATTTATTTATAAAAGGATTATGGAGATATACAATTTATTAATGTGGCGCCTTAGGATATTCCGATACCTTGTTTATAAACTATGGTTTGCTCATTTGGTAAGATTGTATAAGAGTTGAGAAAGTTTTGATAGGTTTCGATTTTCATGTTTATGAAAAAAATACAACATAAGAAATTCAAATTGCACGTTCAAATAAAATTTCAACTCTAAATCAGCCTAATTTCAAATCAACCTAATATCAATTCACTGACATGTCCAAATGGCCCTAAGTTGTAAAAGCTAATTGAGAAACTAATCAAAGGTAATCTTTTACATGGTCTTTGTGATAAGAAGTAAGAGATGTGAACTATACCAACTAAGGACCTTTCTTTCGGCCTTTGCTACAGATTTTTTATTACTACGTCTCCTAATTCATTCACAATATATCTATGTGAACACTAAGTAAAGTAAGATTCCAAACATAAAAGGAAACGTAAGGATGATAGTTGGTGATAAGTTCAGTTCAAAAAAGTGATACTTCTCGTGTGTTTTTTTAATCATTATTTCTTAAAAAAAATTCTTTTAATTTTTCAATTAATTCTTTATTTATCCGCATGGAGTGCCATTTGGCACCATATTTAAACAAAAAAATGAGAGTGTGCACCACACACCATCAAATACTAGTCGAGGTGTGTCCAGGGGCAGAGCCGGGCATAGCCAAGGGTGTTCATCTGACCCTTCGGCGAAAAATTACACTGTTTATACATGGTTAAAATTATTTTTTATGTATATTTAGTAGATGTTAAACCCCCTTCGACTTCTTCGTGTGTTCATTTCTATAAATTTTGAACCCCCTTAGCGAAAATCCTAGTTCCGCCACTGGATGTGTCTTGATATAGTTGGTGATAGTTCAAGTAGAAAACACAAACACTCGATAGTTCATATAAGAGACTCGGAAAAAAAGACCTTTCTTTTGGCCTTAGCTAAATCAACAACCAAATTCCATGAATCATGGGAAAATGACTAAAGACCTTTCTTTTAGCCTTAGCTACAATATTTTATTACTACTTGTCCTAATTCATTGACAAGAAGTCTGTGTGAACATTCAGCAAATTAAAGTAAGATTCCAAACATAAAAGGCGTGATATATCACATTTGGAATTGGCTATGAGATAAAGGGTGTGGAAAATTAGTTTCAATCAAATGGAATCTTCTACATGGTCTTTAGTGCATTATGAGCTTGATTGTTCGTGTAATTTAACATCATTGTAGATACATTATATTCCTTTTGGTGCAAAAACTTCCTTTGAATTAATTCTGTTAAATCATTTAAAATCATTCAAGACAGGAGCTTATAAACTTAACAAATGTGTACCAATTTTGTCCCTTTCCTTTTACCATAGTTCTTGAACACGTGCGTTGCACGTGTATCCCCTGTTAATTGGTATAAACTTTTTAAAATAATATAAAAATTATTAAACATGATTAACACAAAATTTGAAGGGAAACAAAATACAAACTTAAGATGATCATGAATAATGAGCCTAAGAAATCAGTGAAACCAACATTTTCTCAAAATACTTCAGAGTTAAAAATTAGAGAAATTGAAACTTGAATAAAGTATTGATTCATTAAACTATTAGTTGCATACACCAGTTATAAGAGTGAAGTTGAATTAATAGATTGTATTAACTTTTAAATCTAAATAATGTTGGAACAGATAATAAAATCAAGAAATAGAATAAAGATCGTTGTCCTCACCACTGTCACTTGAGTTGTGTGCATAAGACTTATCCATGTTGCCTATTGAGAGAGCTATGAGAAATTTTCTCTATATGTTTGAATGAATTGTTCAGTACAGTGCCCTATGTATTTATACAAGTATTTCTGAATAAAATAAAATGATTTCTACACTTGTACCAATTAAATCTATCCTAGTGTCTAACAATAGAAAAAATTATGATTCCTTCTAGAGGACCAACTGTCCTTTGCTAGCTGGAATAGAATCTAGGTGTCTTCTTTTCCCTCTTCTCTTATTACGGTTTCTTTTAGGACCAAATTGAAGTTGTGAGTTGTGAGTTTCACTTTAGTCCTTCATCCTTCACTTTGCTCGATTGTGTCCTCTGAACTTGATCCAAATTGTTCATCAATTGTAGCTGAGGTTCCTTTCTCTTGACATCCCCCCTTAAGTTGGAGGGGAAAACAGAGGCGCCCAACTTGCCAAGAATGGAACGAAGCTGAGGTCCATACAAAGATTTGGTAGAAACATCTGCAAGTTGAGATTTTGAGGGGACAAATGTCAGTGAAATCAAGTTGGACATGAATTGTTGGCGAATGAAGTGGCAATCCAGTTCAACATGCTTCGTCCGTTCATGGAAAACCGGAGAAAACCGGTTTCCGAGCAATATGGATAGCAGCTTGGCTATCGGAGAAAATGGGAATCGGAATTGAAACCTCCATTGATAAATCTTTGAGCAGACTAAGAAGCCAGGTAATTTCTGCAACAAGCCTTCGCATGGATCTATATTCAGCTTCCGCTGAAGATAGTGAAATGGAATCTTGCTTTTTCGACTTCCAACTGATAGCAGATCCACCCAAACTAATAAAAAACCCACTTATCGATCGCCGAGTATCCTTGCAACTCGCCCAATCGGCATCACAAAAAGTTAAAAGTTTGAAAGAAGGGTTAGAAGTGAGAAGAATACCCTGATTTGCGTTAGATTGGATGTATTGAAGAACACGAAGAGCATCTTTAAAATGAGAAATGCAAGGTCACTGCAAAAATTGACTCAATGTCAAGACAGTGAAGCAAAGATCAGGAGGGGTATGAGTCAAATAGTTGAGTTTTCCAACTAGTCGGCGGTAGATGGTGGCATCAGCAAGAGGGTTTCTGAATCAGCAGTCAATTTGAGTGGAGGATCCAAAGGACAAGATACAAAAGGAAGATTGGTACAATCAAACTCAGTAACCAAATCCTTTCTAAATTTCCTTTGAGTAACTATGAATCCTTGTTTTTCTCGCAGGATTTCCATGCCCAAAAATTAGTGAATTAGGCCAAGATCTTTAATTTTGAACTCCGAATGAAGAAATGACTTTAAATCTGCTAATTCAGCATAGTTATCCCCAGTAATAAGAATATCATCCACGTAAACAACCACTATTGAAATGGAATCCCCTGTCCTTTTATAAAACAATGAATAATCATTTAAAAAGAAAGAAAAGCCTTTGAAACTCAATGCCCCTGCAAGCTTTGCATACCATTGTTGTGGGGCTTGTTTGAGGCCATAAAGTGACCTTTTGAGCTTGCAAATATGGTGAGGACTTGGTGAATCAACCCCTACTGGAATTTT
The DNA here is from genome assembly GCF_019175385.1 of Lycium barbarum. NCBI lineage: Eukaryota > Viridiplantae > Streptophyta > Magnoliopsida > Solanales > Solanaceae > Lycium > Lycium barbarum. Next base: position 6,894,813 of record NC_083344.1, read on the forward strand.
CATATATACTTCTTCTTGAATATCCCCATGTAAAAAAGCATTACTCACTTCAAATTAAGAAACAACCCAATTTTTCTTGGCTACAATATATAAATGGCATCTAATGGTTGTCATTTTAACCACAGGGGAAAAGGTTTCATTATAATCTAAACCTTCCCTTTGAATATACCCTCTGATTACTAGTCTGGCCTTAAGCCTCTCAACACTTCTATCTGCATTATGTTTCACTTTATACACCCATTTACAAGGCAATGCCTTTTGTCCTGGAGGTAAGATCACAACATCCCAAGTCTTGTTGAATTTTAATGCTTCCAATTTTGAATTCATGGCATCTTTCCACCCTGGATATGTACAGGTGTAGTGTGTTGGTTCTTTGATTTTAGAGACAGAAAGGAGTAGGTTCTGGTTTTGAGTAGATAAAGAAGTAAAAGAAAAAATTGGAGAAGTAGGAGTTGATGTAAAGCAAGTATCAGTAAGATCAGTGACAAAAATGTTGTTGCAAATGTAATCATGTAAGTGAGGTGGTAAAGTCCCATTATTCTGTCTATCAGATCTTCTAGGTGGATTGGGTTGAATTTGTTTGTGGAATAGGTACGGGAAGATGTAAATCAGGTTGAACATTTGCAGGATGTTGTGAAGTAGATGAGTCACGCCCCGAACCATGGCCTGGACGTAACACGGCACTCGGTGCCTGACTGCATGTGACCGAGCGAACCACATGGCTTGTTGAATCATCATGATACATAACATATGCGGAATATAACGTGAATGCATGATGATCCTTTATAAAACATGTTAAGTCATAATACTTAATAAAATACTTGTTTAAACATGAGTGAGCCAAAATGGCTATACGTCTCCAAATGTCTGACATGACATAACTGGCTTGTCTAGTCTATGAAACCTCTATCATGAGTCTGACTGAAAAACATACTTACTGGGACAAGGCCCCCAGCATACCTTTAGATGCATAATTAATCATAAAACAAAAGTTGACTAAACCCCGAATGAGATGGGGCTCACCAATAAGCTGATACAAATGTGGTCCTACTGAGTAGTTGTGTCGTCCTGTATATCAGTACCTGTATCGTGAAATGCAGGCCCCCGGGCAATAAAAGGGGACGTCAGCACATTGAATGTACTGGTATGTAAAGCAACCGAAAGAAACAACATGGAACATGGAATAACATGATAAGAACTTAAACTGAAAACGTGGACATGAACATGAGCATGAGCATGAGTACATAAACATGAAATTGAAACTGAAACTGAGTACTGGAACTGAACATAATCATGAGTACTGTAAGCATGAGATAATCTGTAATAATCTGTAATACCGACATGAACCACCACGGGGAGAAATGTGGAGTCTGATCTCTGCCCGATCAGCTAAGCCATCTCGTACCTTGCCGGGGCACGAGACATGAACATGACATGAATGGATCCAAATTCCCTCAATGGGGAAAATATGAAGGAAGCGTCCTAACTGGGCGGAGCGATCCTTATCCTACGTTGGCATACGTAGTTTCAGGCTATCTGAGCCTTCTCGGTATTAATACAACTCCCGAACATGAAAATAATATAGTTGGCTAAGAAGCCCATGACTTTCGTGAATTAACTTGTACTTGTCTTGAAATCATGATTTCACGAAATAACTTGTAAACATGGTTTCATGAAATAGCTTGTAAACATGTTCTTGATTTATGAGTAATGCAATAGTTCATAATCATATATTTGTAATTGACTTGAAAACATGCTTGTAACTTGTAAAATAAAATCATACCGTTTCATATGAACATAATGAGAACACATGAGAAAGAATTCATGATTCATGGAGTAAGCTAGGATTCCTAATATCCGTAATGGAAGGTTAGGAATACAATAACGAACATAGATACAAAATTTATGTACATACATACGTAATTACGGGCTACCAATATGTTGGGTTTAATGCCCTAGGATTTGAACTTCATAGATTTTAAGAAACGGATCATGTGGAAGAACGTAGAGATTCCCACATGTGGATGGAAGTTCTACATACCTTAACTTCCTGCTTTTGAGTGTATCACAATGTCCTTCAATCCCTTCAACTTTAATCTATAGCAATACAGGTCATAGGGACTCTATATTAGCAACAATATCCATGCTTTGTTCATCTAAGCATTTTATCAAACACTCGGTGGGCATGAAGCTCCACAACCTTCATTAATGGTGATTTCTTCACCCAATTCCCATTCTATTACTTCTAGGTGATTCGACAATCTTAATTAGATGTAATTAACATCATTCTTCATCACCCATATGAATACAACAATCCCAAGTCAACAATCCAAAAACCTTAGCATAGTTCATATAATTCTCTTTATCAAACCCATTTACTATTCTCCCAAGAACTTATCGACACTTTAATCATCATGAAACATTATAAAACTTACCTTGGTTATTGTAGGAATAAGCCTTGAGTTGAAATACTTCACTTGAACAAAACCCTAGTTCCACCTTCTATGGAATTTCTTGACTTGAATGGATTTGGTGTGTTTCTCACACTTAGTTTTGTGGATTGATGAAGTGGATCTTTTGTTTCACTTGGATTCTTGCATATGAAGTGTTTGGATGGCTCTAGAGAACCCTTGAGTCGTGTAGGAGAAATGGGAATGAAAAAAATGGGTTTGGGTCTCTTATTAACATCTTAAAATCTAACCCATCGGGCAATTCTACGCCCATTTTTGCGTTCCGTATAATGGTTTTACGGACCGTATAACTCACCGTAAAACCATTCCAGTGATTTGGACATTCTGTGCTCATTTTACGGTGTGTTTTACGTCCCGTATAATGGTTTTACGGACCGTATAACTTACCGTAAAACCATTCCAGTGATTTGGACATTCTGTGCTCATTTTACGGTGGTCTGAGTCAATTTTACGGACCGTATAATGATTTTACGGACCGTAAAATTGAACCGTAAAACTGACCAACGAAATATCATTCTCTGTGACCATTTGACGGACCGTATAAATGTTTTACGGACCGTCAAATGGTCCGTCAAAATTCTTCTGCTCGGACAGTCTGTCGTATAATGGGCATAACTCTTTGCACAGATGTCCGTTTGAGGCCCATAATATACCGTTGGAAAGCTATTTCAAAGGGATACAACTTTCATCAAGGACGTTTTCCCAAATTCCAAATTAATAATGGGGTTATGGTCGTTGGAAGTAAGACCATCTATAAACTCACTTGCAAACATGCCCCGTAGAGTGGTTTTCAACTTTGTTTTGCCCAAAGACTCTTCTCATGTCTTGATTGGGTTTCAAACACCATTTATACACTACTAAAATTGGGTTCATTATACCCCCCATCTTATAAGACAAATCTTAACCCAAATGCACGAGGTGTTACAAGATGGTGATGGTTGATTAGGTATGGGATGAGGTAAGTCAGGCTGAACATTTTCAGGATTTTGATGAGGAGATGGTGATGATAATGGTTGAGGATTATCTATAGGATTAATAATAGGAGTAGTGTCAATAGTAGAAGAAGAAGTAGGAGTCTGTTGATTGAGAGGAGGTGAAAAGAAAGAATCATCTGTAAGATGATCAGAATAGATATTTGAGATAGGTGGAAAGGTAGTAGTTAGATTAGTATTAGGAAATGAAGTAAAAGGATTTAAAGAGGTGTTCATAAAACTGAACATCTCTGGAAGTAAACACTTTTCTTGATGATAAATCCAAAAGTTTATACCCCTTCTGCCCAACAGGATATCCCAAAAAAATACAAGCCTTTGCTCTAGGCTGAAATTTACCCCTGTTTTGTGAAAGTGTGGAGGCATAACACAAATAACCAAAGCTCCTTAATGAGTTATAATCAGGTTTTGTATCATGAAGAAGTTCATAAGTTGTATTTCTATTTAAAACCCTTGAAGGAAACCTGTTAATCAAGAAAGTCGCAGTAAGAATACAATCTCCCCAATAACAAGTTAGTACTCTAGAATGAAACATTAGAGCTCTTGCCACTTCCAATAAGTGTCTATGTTTTCTTTCCACAACCCCATTTTGTTGTGGTGTTCCTACACAATTTGTTTGATGAAGAATACCCTATGAGTTGAAGAAATGAGGAAGTTTCTACACTTTTACCCAATTCCAATGCATTACCAGATCTGCTGATTCTTACTTTAGTGTTGAATTGCCTCTCAGTCATGCTTTAAAAATGTTTTAAAACTGAAAAGGCATTAGACTTAGTGCTTAGAAGATATGTCCAAGTACCCCTACTAAAATCATCCACTATAGTAAGAAAATATTTATACCCATTATAAGTAGGAACTTTATAAGGACCCCAAGTATCTATGTGAATGAGATAAAAAATAGCTTTACTCTTGATTTGACTAACTGGGAAAGGCAACCTAGATTGCCTTGCTAAGGGACATACAGTACAGGGAGAATCGAGACTAGACAAAAATGTATTTCATTGCTTTGAAAGGCATATGGCCTAATCTTACATGCCATAACATTACATCAGATTGTGATTTAACTGAAATAGGTAAAGAAACTGAAGCTAAAACATAATGAGAAATACATCTCTTAGGGAAAGAAACAACACTAGAATGAGAAAGAAACAACACTAGAATGAGAAATACATTTCTTAGGGAAAGAAACAACATTGTTGGTTGAAAAACGCCTAGACTTGTTGGTAGAGAAACTTCTAGACTTGTGTACTGTTGGTTCCAAAATGTAGAGTCCATCTTTGATCTTACCAAAAGCTTGAGGCCTCCTCAGTAGAGGGCCCTGCAAAATACATCCATTATATGTAAAAATGACAAAGAATTTGAATGTGACACATAGTTTATGGACTGAAAGCAGATTATACTTGAAACTAGGAATATGAAGCACATTTCTTAGTATAAGACCATGCAGAATGTATACATCCTCTGCATGCGTGACTTTTGTTGTAGAAGAATTAGGTAATTTTACCCACATGTTTTAGAGAGAGGAGTTAAAGATAGGAAACACTTAGGATTAAAACACATATGAAGAGAAGGCCCTGAATCAATAATCCAAGACCTAGAATTTGAATTAAAAACTGAGTAACAACAGGGAGAATTTTCAAAGAGAATACCAGCCGCTGAATTTGCATTGACATTAGTTCTACTAGTTTGTCCAGATTGCATATTTTTTAAGAGATCCATGAGCTGAGTGAGCTGATCAGTTGAGAGTTGTTGTTCCACATGATTTGCAGTATTCAGGTCCTGCAGGTTTCCTTTTTGCTACTCTGTGGAAAATACAGAGTTGCCTCTTGCATTTCGTTGATAGTTTTTAGACTTAGTGAATTTAAAGTCAGCAGGAAAACCTATAAGTTTGTAACACTTCTCAACGGAGTGGTTAGTCATTTTACAATATGTACAAAACTGAGTATTTTTCTTGCCTCTGTAAGATGTACTAGCCTTGGAACTATAATTTGCAGCCCTGTGAGTTGAAACAACTTGACTTCCTATGTGGTTCTGGTTCCTAACCATGAATAAGGAACTATCACCTGGAAATTGTGAAGTGACATGTACTTCCCTTTGATTTTGATCTTGCATAAGAAAAGAGTATGCATAGTTGACAGATGGCAAAGGGTTAATCATGAGAATATTACTTCTTGCTGGTGCATAGGTATCATTCAATCCCATTAGGAATTGAATGAGCCTCTCATCTTCCTTCAACTGAATCATTTTCTTTTTTCCTTCACAAGTACACACACAACTACAAAGCACATTAGAATTGAGTGTATCTAGTTTATCCCACAATCTTTTTATTTTAGTGTAATACCCTACTATATCACTATTTCCTTGAGTTAAATCAGCTAAATCTTTCTACATATGGTATAATTTTGCCCCATTGGGCTGTCCAAACCTGTGTTCCAGATCTGACTATAGCCCCTTGGCTGTCTTGGAGTATAGAACAATGTCAGTAATGTCTTTAGAGAGGGAGTTGAGAAGCCAGCTGGTTACCATATCATTGCAGCGATTCCAGACTTTCAAAGTTGAATCAATTTGTGCTGGCTCTGAACAAGCTCCATCTATGAATCCCAACTTATTTTTAATTGAGAGGGAGATGAGAATGGATCTTCTCCAGCCAAGATAGCCTCTTCCATCGAAAGGTGTATTCACCAGGAGCATGCCTGGGGCATCAGAAGCATGAAGGAAATAAGGATGAGAAGTGTCATAAATGACACTGTTGTTTCCTTCTTAAGCTGTTGCATTAGGGACATTATCAGGTATCGTGAATCAAGAAAGAAAGAAGACCAAACAAGAAGAAAGCAGAAAATAAGATCTAGCAACGAAAAATTATATTGCTCTGATACCATATTGAGAGAGATATGAGAAATTTTCTATATATGTTTGAATGAATTGTTCTGTACAGTGCCCTATGTATTTATACAAGTATTACTGAACAAAATAAAATAAGAAAATAAAATGATTTCTACACTTGTACCAATTAAATCTATCCTAGTGTCTAACAATAGAACAAACTATGATTCTTTCTAAAGGACCAGCTGTCCTTTGCTAGCTGGAATAGAATCTAGGTGTCCTCTTTTCCCTCTTCTCTTATTAGGGTTTCTTTTAGGACCAAATTGAAGTTGTGAGTTTCACTTTAGTCCTTCATCCTTCACTTTTCTCGATTGTGTCCTCTGAACTTGATCCAAATTGTTCATCAATTGTAGCTGAGGTTCCTTTCTCCTAACAATTCCTTATAGTAATGTCTCCCTCCCAAAAATCCTCAATACATCAGCATGTATACAAATTAAACCTCTACCGGTCTCCTAATCATATATCTCAACACAAAACACGAACCGAAACATAACATTAACCATAAAAATGAAAGTATTGATGTAGACGAACTTTTACAGTGGTTTGACTTCTACAAAACGACGATAGAAGAGAAAAAGATTTATTCATATTAGTAATACAAAATTTATACCCTTCGGTGCACATTTTGTTCAAATGAATAATACAATAATATATAGTATATTGAAAAGATTATCTGGCCATCTTTACAAAACAAATTTCCACTGCCCGTAAGCAATGAAAGAATTCTAACATATATACAATAAAAATAAAATGAGCCGGTCAAAAAAACTAAACTCCAACTTTAACATTAAAAGCGATTCTTTTTGATCTCTTAAGATTTGACTCATAACCTGCATTTCTGGACCTCTACAATCCATATATATTTTATGGATCAGTTCTAGAATGTTCAAGTACCTTGAAGATGAAAGAGATATTGAAGACAATTTTTAAAATGGAGGAAAAGAGACTTTGAGCTGCTGTCAAATTTTTTCACTTCTTCATTATATATATTTTAAAATGACGTTTTGTATGACTTATCATCAATAATTACAATAAATAAGCAGTTATATTTCCTTCCAGCAAGAATGAATGTTTACTCACTAATTCTATAATATTTAATGAAACTTTAATTGAGTGTTTGATGCTTTTCTTTAACGGATGAGTAACTCATTAACAATGATATATATCTGCTAGTTTCTTCGGCAAATGAGATAATTCATTTACATGAGAAGTAACGTTTTTCCCATTATAATTGATAATTCCTTACAGTACTTTGAAATGTTACAATTTTGAATGTAGAAATTAATGCTCAAAGCTTACATGCATCTGCGAAGAAGCCCAAAGGACTTAATAAAAGTTGAGCAATTCAATGAGTCCACATTAATATTTTTCTATTTTTTTTTATCTTCATTAAAATATAAAATAGGACGGATGAGCTTCTTATTCACTCACCCTTTATGTTATTTAAATGTTATTATCTATTTAGATATTTAATTAGGATTTCATTCAATGCAGAAAATTCATTTAGTTAATCGTCCTGAACGTGTAATTGAGCCTTGATATAATTATAATATTACTAGTTGATATTTGTTATAAAATAATAAAACTAGAAGAAGAATATTGTAGAGAAAGTGAGAAGAGAGGAGAATTCTTATTTCTCTTGAGGGATGAAAATACAATGAAGGGAACATCTCTATTTATAGTAAAAAACTGACTTGGTTCCCAAGTTACTAACTCTAATTTCTCTCTTAAAGATAGACATCCATAATAAATAATATTTATCTGTAACACCCCCCCTTGGATGTCTATTTGATAGATAATATGACTCATTAAAACCTTACTAGAAAAAACCCAGTGAAAAAAATTCTAGTGAAAGAAAAAGTATACATTTCTAATAATACACATTTTGGTTGCCTCATTAAAAACATTACCAGGAAAACCCAATTGGGACAAAAACTTGGTTAAGGGAAAAAGAGCACAGCGTATTAACTCTCCCTAATGAGAACATCAATCCAAAACTTGAATCTTCACATTCGAATCTTATGCACCATCTTCTCGAAAGTTGTCGTTAGTAGAAACTTGGTTAACAAACCAACCATATTATCACTTGAACCAATCTGTTGCACGTTGATATCACCATTCTTTTGGATATCGTGTGTGAAGAACAACTTTGGTGAAAATGCCTTGTCCTTTTATGAATCCTCTCTTTAGTTGGGTTATGTATGTTGTTGCATCTTTAGTCTTTGGATGGAGTTGTATCGACATATAATATTGTTGAAATCACTCCAAGTGCATTCCTGACTTGATTTATAAGCAGACATAATCTTTATATGATTTGATTATCATTTAGAACAATATCATATGACTGTAATCCTCATAGTCATGCATCAATTGCATAAAGATATAGCACTTCAGGACCAAAGAATTCTGCAAGTTTCTCCTTTCAACTTCTTTTAGCAGATAATCTATTGCTTGTGGAAACTCTTCAATAGTTCGAATAATATTCAAGTAATCAATTTACACTCATAAAGACACATAAGGATAGTAGAGTCATGTGCACCCTTATTCAATGAATACTCATTATGATAAAATCGCATTTACCTTGCTTGATTTAATCCATATAAGAATTATGAACAGATTTTTAGAACCCGTATATGCTTTAGGCATTTAAAATTCTTCAAGAATTTTCATATAAATTTTATCAAGTGACAATATCCATTAATATTTGAATGCGTGACATTTTCTGTAGCCTGGACTGCAGGTCCAATAAGCTTGAAGCTTACCAAAATGCGTCATTTCACTTGATAATAATGTCTATGTTAGCATTCTTTATAAATTAGAATTCAGATCCTCACAATCTTTTACAATATTGCGTTATATTGTACCAAAGATATCATCGACGATATATCATTTGTATCGATTCGCAATGTGACATAACTTATTGAGATCTCATCATTTTCATTATTTTAGGTACCGAAACCTCTCAATAGGTTTCATGAAGTGTTATGTCATATGCTCTTCAAGAGCACATTTCCTCCTTATTATGACCATTTTATCATTTGCACCTCTCCCCTTTCAAGGATTATTTCATTTGGAACCGATTGATCTACCATGCTTCAAGCATGTTGTATACTTTGTCCTTCAGGGACATTAATGTTAATAGGAGTATTTTGCAGCTGAAATATGAAACAAGTTTTGGGTCAGCAGCTGCTTCAATCATTTAACTTGAATTACTTTTTGAATGAGGATCATACTAATGATAATTCACAACATATTTTCTGGCTACTTATTCTCTCCCCCTTATGTTAGAAAAACTAACATATATCTCATCTTCTTTGGGGGAATCCATCTTTGTGTAGTGTGGTAGATTAATTAATCATATACCACACATAAAAAACTGTTAGATGGAAATATCTGGTTCCTAACCCTGAACCAATTGTGAGGAGAGAATTTATCATAATTTATTGGTATAAAGCATACAAGTGATGTTATATACAATATATCATATCTCAGACCAGCACATGAAACTTTGTTCTCATAAGCAATAGTTTAGTTATTTAGTGGAGGCATTTAATCCCAAACCAACTTGGATATAAACCAGCATTATCAAGATGGATTGTCTTGATTACATAATCTGAAAATTGTGCCCTTAACTTAATTATTTTGAGCAAGTAGTTTTGTAAATGTCAAACTATATGCTGACAATAAACGCACATGTGACCATCTAGTTAATGTGTCACACCCCAATCCTGATAGGGCATGATGGGCACCCGACCCTTACTTAGAGTCGAGCGAACCCACTGGCTCTCGTTATACTCATAATCTCACTGGACGTTCAGGTCATAAATCGAAATGCATAATGGAGGCTTTTCAGAAAAAAATATTCTTTTCGTCTTTCTTAAACCAAGTAAAACTGTAATCATATGAAATTTGTAAAGTAATGCATACTGAATCCATCTGCTTAAATAACCGCTTACTAGACTGACAGGCTATATACGTGACTATGTCTGCAAAGTCTCTAACATAAATCATTATACCATAACATGGATACTCTGACTCGACAACACTCCGGAAAGAAATAGAGCTCGCTAATCCAGCTGGAACATCTTCTAGCAATATCCTCTACTCATCTGTATACACCTGCGTGGCATGAAACGCAACATCCACAAGAAGGGATGTCAGTACGAATAATGTACTGAGTATGTAAGGCATGAATGACAATATAATGTAGATATGAAAGATATCAAGGAGTAAGAGAGATAACCTGTACATCTGAATGCCTCATAAGGCGGATGCCATGCATGCTTAGCCTTTTTAAAAAAAAACATTTCCATACATATACATAGTAACATGCCCGGTCATTAAGGCGCGGTGTGATATGTAAATAGTAACATGCCCGGCTATTAAGGCTCGGTGTGATATATAAATAGTATCATGCCCGGCCATTAAGGCTCGGTGTTATCATCATTAGCCCGTGTCCAGGCCTCCCGCGTCCGGGACGATATCATAACATGCCCACTGCAGTGGTGTGCACATCTACGTGCCTGCCCGGCCGACTATAGCGCGGCGCGGTGTGAGAAAATACATACATACATATATATATATATATATATATATATATATATATATATATATATATATATATATATATATATATATATATATATATATATATATATATAAAGCATGCATAAGAGCCCAATCAAAAGCCACAACTATATCGGAGTGATGTAAGGTCGGTAGCCTCCGATTGTATTATGGAATAATCATCGTCGCATTGTCTCACCTTGAAGGAACAATTATTATGAGGTGAGACTATCAATGAAGAATAGCATTAAGAGAAAACATAGAATAAGATCATAAATGTCATAAGACATCAATTCATATACTTTGGAAGATTTAGAAATAAAGTCACTATCCATGAATAGATTGAGAAATCAATAAATAGCTCGACATTCTCATATCGTCGTTGATATCGTAAACTTGGAACCTTTAAACATAAGATCGTTCTCATCATAATAATATTCTCATTTTTGACATCATCGTTGTCATGGAAAACATATCCATCGTCTTTATCAGAAGAGCTCACATAATCACAAACTTTGGTTTGGAAAATACGAATATTTTGGAAAAGACTTATGGATTATCAGGAAGGAAATCATGCCTTGGAATCTTAGACTTTTTAACTTTTGATAACAAGGAAAATATGGAAACATTTATGAAATATTAACCTAGGGATCATGCCTTTGAAAGAAAGAGACGAGCCTTAACATACTTGTTCCACTTCCTATTAGCTATGCTTATTCGCCCGAGCTCGAAATCCTACATTTAAGAGGATTTACGTCGACGTTAGCCTCTTTATCGGACACTTATTCCAAGTTGCAAATCAAACTATTTTATATTCTGCCGAAAATCGGGCAGCACCTCCCCTGTTTATATGCCTAGCCCGAAATCAGTATATCAAAAACCAATTAACAACAACAATACAAACATCCTACAAAATAAATATATGTATCTTCACCAAAAATTCTCTTCAAACGTCAATCCATAATTCAACAACATCAACGCAACAACTATAGCTTTATTCTTGCAAATATTCCTTAATCAAAGTTGATAAAGAGAGAGATTTAATGATTCATACCTTATTTTTATGAAGGTAGCAAAATATTCATCATTTACTTGTTCCCAAGCCAACTCCAACACCAAACGAAATTATAATCGCGTCTATGCGTTGCCCGGACTTCGATTGGTATTTCGTAGCTTGAATTTTTGCTCAAAATCTCACTTTTCGGTGGTATAAGAGCCCCTTTTCTTGGCTGAATTTTCTGGAATTTTCAGAGCATTTTTTATGATGAAAAATGGAATTTTTAGCCCTTTTTATAATACTTAAGTCGGCGTCACTGTAGCTGCAGTGCTGTAGCAGTACTGTAGCAGTGTTGTTTCTGCGTCGACAGTTCAGTTTGTAACGTCTATAATTCTCTACTCCGATGTCCTATCAACAAACGGTTTGTTGCATTACAAACTAGACTTGACGAACTTCATTTTTGGCTTTTGAAACACCTTAAAACTCTATATATACTAGGAGATATGCGCCTTCAAAGTTGACTAAAAATCCTTCCAGCATTTCTCAAATTTTTGTCGAACTTATTTTCTTCAATTTGCTCGATCTCGAAATATTCCGAAACTCTCCATACATGATATTTATCACTTATTATACTAATAATGTCCATGTTCTCGTGTTTCAAAATACTCTTTCCCGATTACGACTTACGAGATCATAATTCACCCTTTTTCTTCGTTGTTACGTACTTTCCATGGCTTGTGCCTTTCAAAACATCATGGGACGTCTCCGACACTCCATTACTACGGTGAGGTACATGTCATACTCATGCTCTGAAAACGCGGGGTATAACATAATGCATCTATTTAAAATAGTAAAATTTACTTGGCATAGGTTCCATTATTACCTATTTATGAAACATAACTAAACTTTTCAATAATTATATTTATTAGCTAAAATATAACATATTTACTTCATATAGTTACCATTTTTTACCACTCATCTGATAACTTCCCACACCCCTAAATTTAAGCCAACAAAAACGTCTCTCTCCTATCCCCCTAAATACATGCCATTATTCACAATATCCCTTAATTTCCTCCAATTTCAAATCAGTTTTACAATTCTTCAACTTCCTTTTTTTTTTATCTCTAATTAACTACTCATTAATTTCACTCATGATTCAAATCTAATTCCCAAAAAAGGTAAGATTCTATACTGATTTTTAATTTTCACCGTGTATTTAACCTATATTTTCGGGGGTTTTTTTCCGTTTGAATCAGGAATGCAACCCTAAATAATTAATTATCAGTGTTTGTTCTTGGTTGTTATTTCTTAGATTCAAGTGAAATGGCTAAGAAAGCTTCTACTCTGATGAGAAATACATGTATAGAACCCGAATTAGAGATTCCTAATTTTTCTTTGGGAATTTCTCAACTTGAAACTGCCATTGCAGGCTCTTATGCTGAGAATCGTTCAAAAAGAATTAACGGTCCTAGGCGTTCTGCTAATTATGTTGATTCGAAGAGTAAACAATAAGAAAAGGTGAAAAAGGTTTCTCAAATGGAGAAACAAAAGAAGAGAAAGGCTGGTGACAATGTTGCTAATGTTAAGGGCAAAAAAATTGCTAAAGCCAAACATAATGTGGATGAGGATGATGATGCAGAGGTATATTTATGTTGTATTTTCAGTATATTTAGTTCGTTTATTTTTTTTAGTTCAGTTATTACAGATCTGTGAATTAACCAGATCTATATTTTATGTGCATTTTAAGTATATTTTCTATTGTTATTTTTTTACACATGTTTCTTCAGTTAATTCGTGTTTATTGTTCTTCACCATAACTGTAATTTTTAAGATTTTTAACTATATTTGTGTATATTTTGTTGACAGTTATTACAGTTCTATAATTTACATATTCAGTCAATATATGTCATTATATTTTCAGTATATTCATATATATTTATTGTTGAATTACATTATATTTTTTCATTGTCAATCACTGTTTTGTTTTATATTTGTATATATTTTTGGTTAATCTCTTTTTTACCTGATTGTGTTCACTGTTTTTTGTCAATCATACATGTTTTTTGGCATGTTGTTTCACGTCTAAAGTTTTGGTTACTAAGCACCCTGTTGTGGCACCATCTATGTGTAGATACATGAATGTTAATATAATGCAAGATATTAGAGGCAAACTAACAGACCCACAGATGGATATGTTTAGGAATTCTTGTTTTGGTAAATATCTCAGAATGCAGCAATTGGATGTACAAGCACAGATTTTTTGGTGCTTTATGGTCAAAGAACTTAGGGGCAGTACATATAGGTGTTTTACATTTGAAATAAATGGTAAAGTTCTGCGTTTTGGCCTTAGAGAATTTGCACTGATCACTGGGCTAGATTGTGTCTCTGATGAAAACGATTTTGTTTATGATAACTCAAAACCGAATAGGCTTATGGTTGAATATTTTGGTAGAAATGAGAAGAACCAACTGCCAGTTAAAAGACACGAGCTTATTGAGCGTTTCAACAAGACAGTTTGGGATGATAAAGGGGATGACGCAGTCAAGATGGCAATATTGTATTTCATAAATACGTTGGTACATTGTGGTGAGCCAAACTCAACAAACATACCAAGGATCCATTTTGATATTGCAGAGGACGGGAGATATAATGAGTATCCTTGGGGTAAAGATTCGTTTAGAGAATTGGTTGTAAGCATCGGGCAGAAATATGCTGGTTTTAAGAAATATTATAGGATTCATAGGTTGCTACTTGCTATGCAAGTTTGGTTGTATGAATGTTGCTCAAAAGTCCCGTCCACCATTGTAGTTAAGACGGGGAATTTAGTTCCTAGAATTTTGAACTGGCGGACTACGGAAGGAAAACCAGAATTCAAGAGATTGATGGATGGCATGTTCAGAGACGACAAAAACCCGGTAAACTAGTTTTTTAACAAACTGAACAGTTATATTTGTTTGTGTCCTTTACCATTTAACTGTTTTAATATGTTTGTTTTTCATGGTATATTTTGACTATATTTATAAAGTAAGTCATTTGTGATCAATATATTTTGACTATATTTTCCTCATATTTTAGTATGTTACCAATGTAGATATATATGGTAATGTAGTTTCTATATTTTGTTGCTCACAGTCTTGTAGATTTGACGAAGTTGTGCCAACACCCCATGAGTTGGAAACTCTTAATTTGCCTCCTATTGCACATGATATACCAGATGTCAAACATGGAGTTGATGGTGTACATGGTACTGATTTGGTAGACGATGATTTTAGTACCACACCACCGCATCTGTTCAGTGGCAAACAGCAACAAAGGAGTGCCAATTCTAATTCTCCGCGATGCAAGAAACGGACACAATTTCCCGTTTCTATTTCTCCTTCCAGGAAACAACCATCACGGAAGGAATCTCGGATAAAAGGAACAAGGAAACAAGATGCACCTACAGGACCCGGAACAAATGAGTTTAAACTGATAAGGGAAGAGATTCAGATTTTCAAGAAAGAAGTAGACGTTTTGTTTTCAATATGTTTTTGTTACTTCATATTGCTTGTGTCAAGTAATTAACAATTCTAATTCTATTTTTTGTGTTTCAAAACTGTAGGTGTTTGACTACATAGATAACAATTTCAAAAAGTTGTTAGATGTAATAAAGGGCAATCAAACACCAAATAAGGTAAAAATCAAAACTAAAAGTTATGTTCATTAAATACATTACAGGCATTAACAAGCCGGTTTCCTTTTTTATTAATAAGATATTTTTTTTTGAAGCTCGCTGATAGTAAAGCCCCGTCACATCAACATGATGTTGGCATACGACACTCACATGAGAAAAGCCAACGTCATCGTTCTGATAAAGGCACACCAACTGTCAACGATGTAGTCGAAGACAACACGGTAAAAATGGAAATTATTAACTTTTTAAGTTATTTTGATATATTTATTGGAAGACTTTATATTTTTTTTTGGGAAAATTTTAAAGGTCGGAGACACAATGTTGCAAGCTGACTTACATACTGATGGTGGGATTTCTCAAGGCAATCAAAGTGGCGGTGCAGTAAAGTTTTCAACCAAAGAGAATCAAGGTGGTGGTGCAACTTCCGCGCAAAGGAGTCATCCAGTGGTACTCATTTTTTCTTTCACTTTGTTATATTTGCAGTATATTTTTCAAAGTAAAAATATTGAAATTTTATTTGTGTTTAGTATTACCTATAGTGTATTTACATATATATTTTTCACATAGTCATTTGTTAGTAGTGTCCCATTTGATGTATCTATTTGTGCTATTTTTGTTATGATTGTGTTTATATATAATAGTAGTGCTATATTTGTTTTGGATTGATATTTTAATAGTTGTTTTTCATATATATTTTGCTATATTTTAATTATATTTTGATTATTATGTTCAAGGTTACTTATTTTGGTTTCTGTTGACTATATTTCAGATATATTTTTCATATATTTTGTCTATATTTATATGAAACATTTAACTTTCATAGCAGTGCTATATATGTGTATTTGTTTTACTAATGCCTTTAAATTTATTTGAACCATGTTTTTATTGTTTTAGGTTGAGGCAGTTGGGTTGCCAATTAATGATCCGGTTTCTGTTGTTGATGTGGATAAAGAAACCGAAGTTAAAAGTGATGCACAAACAGATAGAGTGCCCATAACACCAATCCATTTAAAATTTGATGTAAGTACTGAAATGTGACTTTTAAGTGTCAATCACATATCGTTTTGATAAGCAATAATTGACAAACACCAGTCGTTTTTTTTTTTTTTCAAGAATCTCAGCAAACCGGTGATATGGAGAATGCTAATGCCGAATTTACCGCATCAGAGGAAATGATAGAGGACTTCTAGTCAACTGTCCTTTAGCATCTGTTATTCCTCTCGGTCCTCCTCCAGTACCACGCGATGATCAAGCCGATTTGTCAAGTTTAAGGACCCTCAGAATCCGGACGATAACCCGGTAACGATCTCTCAGTGGATGATTCCTGATTCTCAGATACCAATTCAACTTGGAGTACAACCAACAACTGGACAAATTTCAACTAATGAAACTGAATAGCAAGTTGGAGTACAACCGATCGTTGGCTACAGTTCAAGTGATGAAACTGGACAACAAGTTCCTATACAACCAAATGCGGGTCAAAGCTCAAGTGGTGAGACTGCACAGCTTTCAAATCCTGAAAAACAAATCATTGTCCATCCAGGGGCTGCCCGAGAAAGGAAACCAAGCAAATACAACCTATCCCCTTACTGTCCCAATTTCAGCTCAGCGGGTTCTTCTGTCAAAAATATCAGTCCTTTCATTTATCAGAAAAAACACCCATTTGTTGAGCACCCTATCAATGCCCCGTTAGATACTTCGTTTCTTCAAGAATATCAAAAGTGGCTTGAGAAGGATCTGTTGAAATCGCACGACAAAAAGTAATTATTTTCACAACTTATTTTTTTAGTTTTCCAGAAATAAATTCTTAATAAACTTAACGTATGTTCTTTCCATTGTTGATATACAGGAAACCAAAGGAAGATCATTACAGAAAGAACAAGGAAGGGCTGGATCCCGCGGATGCTGAACTTCGGTTACATTTAGGCGTTACAGCCGTATCCGACAAAAACTGGTTCTACTTGTTATCTATGGATGGGCAAATTTGGACTGATGAGGTTTGATGTCTTTCTGCTTGTTATCTAAGTTTTTTATGTTTTATAATAGAATTACAGTGTGATGTATCTAGAGTATATTTTTTACTATATTTGACATATATATATATCACAATTCTGTACTTACATTAAGACTGTATTGTATTTTAAAAATATTTTCATCATTATATTTGCACTATATTTAATATAGAGACATTAATTTATTAGTTGAGCATAGTACTGATTAAGTATACAGAATTGTATTTTTGATATATTTAAGAGTATATTTCACTATATTTAATATATATACAACAATAGTTTTATTGAACATAGTATTGATTATAGTCACTGAATTGATGTTTTTATAGCATATTGATGTTATTTTCTACTACCTACGCAAGAAGGGGAAGTATCACAATAACAACAATTATACATTCACCACTGTCAGCTGTATTTTTCATACTTTAGTTGTTGAAATTTACACATCTTGGGAAAACCCTGATTCATCCACATGTGTCGCCAGTAAGGAAGATGAACTGTGTTAGTACATTAACGGGCACGAGCTGTTGGCTAATGTACCATGGTATACTGTTGACAACGTACTAATTCCTGTCAACGTAAAAGAGGAAAATCACTGGATTTTGGTTGTGATATCATTCACTGACAGGTGTGCTCTCATCTTTTGAAAAAATCATTCATTTTTCTACAAAATTTATATGTTTGTTTTTTTCGTATTTTTTCTTTTTGCAAACAGGTGCATCTACGTATACAACTCATACCGAGCTGCAGGGCATGATGCTGTCATTAGAGCCGGAATGAAAATGTTGGCTACTCTTGTGACACACAGTCTACAAATGACTGATTTCTATGAGAAGAAGGCGGATATAGATTTTGCCACACATCCTTCTTACAGAAACAGAGAACAGACCGACAACTTTGACATTGTGAATGTAGACAATCTCCCGCAACAAGCGCATGTAAGAATCTCTTCCAATAAAAAACACAATAAATACATCTATTTTTTCTTGGGTTTTGATCATTTTTTTCAGGGATTGTGGTGTGTATGTGGCAGCCTTTGCTGAATACTTGAGCTCAAGTGATGTCATCCCAACCGAATTCGATGCAAAGTTACTCCGTATGAGATACAGTGCCCCTTTATGCGACTATGCATGGGATAAGTCAAACAACAATGCATCAAGTGATAATGAGCTGCCTCCAAGACCAATTAGACCGGCAGTTGATTACGATGCAGTTAATAAAGAGGATCTTGATTAGGCCACCAAGTCTTTTGTGTTTTTTATTTTCATGTTGAACAATAGCATAGTTCGTTGCCACTTTTGTTGTTGTTTTTTTCATTTTGGACATATCGTTTCATGTGCAGTAATGTTTTTTAGGATGATTAATGTTGAACACCACCTTATGGTTTTTATATTGTTGTTTCTTTCAAGTATGTTATTTTTTCAATGCATAAATTCCATTTTCATTTTCTATGAAATGTATTCATTTAACATAGTAGTATATCTAACCATTTAAATACAGTCGAAATATACAAAAAATATAACTTAGATATATTCCATAAGTCCATTTTTAATGTACAGTGTGTTACAAAAGTTAAAATTTCATCTAAATACACTTCAAATATATGTAAAATATATATGAAATACAGTTAACAGTAAACCAGAATAAGTATTATCTACCAGATCAAACAAAATGCAACTAAAATATAGCCAAAATATATATGAAATACAACTATTAAAGCATAAATCCAAAACAAAAGGTCAAATCAGTTTACATAGAGTAGACTTTCCAAATCTCATTAAACCACCAATATAGCATAACATCGGAAAACATCGGATGTTCAACCATGTGAAATACAATCATACTAGAATAATATGAATTCAAGATGAATTCATATATTATTTTTAACAGAAATTTAAAGTAGAATTGTCTTAACAAATAAAATCAAAATGGACTTATTTCTTCTTCTTATTGAGCTGCGGATTATCACACGAACACCTGTTATGACCAAGACGTCCACATTTACCGCAAGCATTCCTGCGTTTACCAATCATCAACTGCTGTAATGGCTTGTCCCTCTTCTTTTTTGGCCTCCCAGAGGGTCTCTTATAGATCAGTGGCATAACAACTTCATCTGATATACTTTTAGGAACATTCCACTCGATCTCATCGGGAAGAGGATCAACCGGCACATCATATGTGTTCACAACTGTTTCTGGCTTGAATAATTCCGAACAATATGCATCAGCAGTCAAATTTTTATTCTTCAATACTGCCCATGCATGAGAACACGGTATCTCGTCCAGTTGGAACATCCTGCAGCTGCAAGTTTTCTTCTTCAAATTGATTATGAAACGCCTCGGTCCATCATTCACTGTGTAAACATATTCAGTTGACGCTTCAACCTGAGAACCATTTAACCAATAAACAAGCATTAACCTGAGCAGGTTTACCATATTGGGAATATAGATAAATATAGATTAGATATAGTAAAATATAGATTAAAATTTTGTGTTGTAAACAAAGACACCCTCATTCGTATTGATTTGTACTCGTTGATCGACAACATCTCTTGATACCTCCTCATCAGTGTTGTGAATGTGTAGGTACCATTTTTTCTATTTGTGCAATTCCATCTACCAAACATCTTCCTCACTTCTTCAAGGAAATCAAAAATATGTAACTCTCTTGCAGCAACCAGTTTTCCATTAATACATTCGACTATATTCGAAGTCATTGTCGATCCTCTGTTAACCGGTGAATAAAGCCTAGACCATTTATCCCTTCCAGCATCTTCTAGGTATCGTTTTACCCGAATATCAACATTCCCAATCTTCTCCATCAATTTATCGAACTCATCCTGGATGTATGTCTTCGCTAGTGAATAAAATATAGGACTGAACACCTCACTGTTTGTTGTGTATTGCTTTGTCACATTTTCCACAAATGCCATATACAAGCCAAATGAGGAACAGTAGGATACACCTTAGAACCCTAGAAACTGCGTGTATTATGTTTTCATGTCTGTCAGACACGACATACATATTTTGCCTAACACCATAAGCTTGCTTGAACAGTTCAAAGAACCACGTCTGGGACTTATTATTCTCAGAATCTATTACACCATACGCTAGTGGTAGGATATTTCCTACAAAAATCAGTATATATTTATAATATATTCAACACATATTTTAACTGAATTTGATCTGACACTGTGTTTTTAGCAACATTATTAATAAAACAACAGTATATATTTACAATATATTCACCACATATTTACAGTGTATTTCAGCATATATTATTCACAAATTAACACCAGCAATATATCCAGTGTATGTTGTTAGCAACTTTATTTGCAAATCAATAGCATATTGTATGTTTTTAGCAGCTTTATTTGCAAATCAATAGCATATTGTTTTATTTATAAAAAAAAACATTCATAGAATAGAATTACACATACGTGCTCCATCCAAAGTACTTGCCGACACAATTGTACCATTATACGTTGATTTAAGGTGTGCACCATCCACTACAACTATTGGTCTACAACACTTGAATCCCTTTATGAATACTTTGAGTGCTACAAACAAATACATAAACTCATATTCTGGTGATTTATGCATTTTAACAACCAATCCAGGATACGTTTTATCAAGGATGCATATATATGCCGACAACTTCTTGTATGAATCAGCTGGGTCACCTCTGAAATCTTTTATAGCCTTCTCTCTAGCTCTCCATGCCATCATATAAGAAACATCTACGCCGAATTCATTTTTGACATCGTCTATTATATCCCCAGGTGTGACCTTCCTTTTATAGTTAGTTATTTTCGCCTTAACAACCGCGTCTCCAATAAACCAACTTGTTGCTTGTCTTTGTGAATACACATTGTCCTTCAACGGAGATATATGTTCGTTATCGAAAAATCTAACCCTGAACATTTCAGAATCCCCAATTCTCGACGCTCTGAACTTCCATTTACATTCCGGCGATCAACATGCCAGAGTATAGCTAAATAATACAATGCAAATAGTACATACTAAATCAATTAAATACAGTAGAAATATACAAAAAAAAATCAGAAATATATTGCATCAAACATTTTTTAATAAACAGTGTGATAAACAAGTTAACAAATCATCTCAATATAGTACAAATATAACAAAAATACATCTGCACTTTCAGTTACCAGAATACATTTAGAAAGTCATACCTTATAGCATTCGATCTCTCTGTTTTGAAATTGAATCTTTCACGAATTGCATATTTCGTCATCACAATTTTCACAGTTTCCTTATCTTGGTAAATTTGATCGACAAAAACTCCTTTCGCTTCCGGTTTCGAAATTACCAAATTGTTATCATTCTCAAACAAAACAACAGTCTTTCCTGTGGAATCACAAACTTCCATACCATCCCGATTCTCGCTATATCCAATTTGCAGCACATCATCTCTAATAATACGATTACCAGTTGCATCATCCTCAACATCAAAATCATGAATACTAACGCACATTGGATACATCCCCAAAACTCTATTTTCTCTCTTAAGCTCAACATACACACGAACTCTCATATCGTTGTGTATTTCAATTGGTTGAAAATCGCCTTCAACAATATATTTTATTGAAATAGTTTTTCTGAAAGTATCCATGCCTAATTGATTTGTAATTGTAGAAACCAACTCATCGTAATTGCAATTATCAGTGAACACAACAGCATCAATTTTGTAATTCACAAAACAGTTCTGATCGTTCCAAAAACCAAAATGACGGATCAACGCAGTTACGCTTGTCATTATCCTGTTGTTTTCGAATACAACAATGTGTTATATTCAATTTAGCTGAAACAATAATATTTTGAATCTATGAATCTGAGTTTTTGTATATTCAAAATTTCAGAAAAGACGAAAAAATAAAAAGGTTGCAGTGAAAACATTGTTACCTCAATTATGAACTCAACTTGAATTCGATATTTGAACAGATGAAATCAAATATATATTCGTCGTTCTAATCGAGCTCTGTTCACTGGTTTGATATTGTTATTTTTCAAAGATATTTGATGACCTAGTTTTTGAACCTTTTTATTTTTGGTTAAAAATATGAATGTACTTTTTTGAATTCAATTTTTTTTGAATTTGTTAGCTGTTTGAATGCGATATGGGATCAGATATGGAATGGGAGGATATTTACGTGAATCAGGGAATAATAAAACTGATTATAATTTAAATTGGAACATATTTTGTTTCCATAAATATAGCACTTTCAGTTAGCCCAACGTGTGTATTTCCGTTATATTTATACTATATTTTAGTATACCCGTCTACTAGCTAAATATAGAGTCACCTAGCTACGAATTGTAAATATAAAACATGTAGTTATAGGTTGTTAGAAGGAGCTAAAAGGTAGCTGTTTGTGAAAATTTTACTTTAACATATCACATAACATGTGAACTGGCCCATATTCACCTTTTATATATTTTCAGAATTTAGAAAATTCAATCCCAACATTAGCTAGTATAATCAACTTATTATGAGAACAAGCAACACAAATAAATTCTTGAAGAATCTTCTAGTTCTTCAATATATGTTGAATACTCAATCTTCATATCATATTTGAATCGGAGTGGCCAAATTGCTCATGCCAACTGATAAAATTACTTATAATAGTAAACTTCAAGTTTACCATGTGTTATTTGTTCTAGTAAACTTTTGATTTACTATGACATGAATTATTTTTTATATCAATAAACTTCTGGTTTACAGTGACATGTGATTTCATCATGCTTATATTTGTATAGTACAATTTGGAGAATAAAGAGGGTAACCTTTCTTACCCACTGTGATTTTCAAGATATTTAATCCTCCAATCATTTATAGCTTCAATATGATAGCCATTTACTTTAGCAAACTTCGGGTTTACTACAACTTGTGTTTGGATCATAACAACTTCGTATATTACAATCTAGAATGAATGACATAGTATATAAGCTCTTCAGGAGCCTTCAATTTATTCTCCATAATCACATATTGTTTGGACACTACTAGTGCCATGATCTTCCAGATAAATAGTTAGCTCTTCTGGAGCCTTCAATTGATTTTGTACTATCAAATATTACCCCGACATCGCTATGTCATGACACAAAAAAAAAAAAAAATTGCAACCAAATGAATATTTAAAGACATTCTTATATCCATAAATGACAAAAAATAAACATTAAGCTATACAATCTTTGGTACTTCTATCATCAACTTCTATGGTTAATATCTCCTTCAAGGAGAATACCCATTAACATCTGAATATTTTGTATAAAAGCAGCAGCCACATAATTATTTCTTTCTTCTGGCAAAATATATGAAGTGTTATTTCCTTGGGGGAAATTACTAACAACTAATCATACTATATCAATCTGGTTATTGTAGAAAATATTCTACAAAATTTGCATCACGTTGCCTTAGAATAATACATAATAAAAATATTCAAGATGATTTGACGTATGACAGGTACGTGCTTCAAGGATCTTCATACCACAAAATAACATTTATATCCTTTGTTATTTTATCTCTTCAGGAGGTGTGTTCTGGTATTTCTTCATTCACTTCGGGGAATGAAACTTGGTCATTCAGATGAGCTTTAGACATAATTTTCAATAGCTCATTATTTCTCTCAACCACTTCGGGAGTAAATCTCAAGGTTTACCTCTTCGGGAGTAAATTTCAAAGTTTACAGTTTACCTCTTCGGGAGTGAATGTTAATGTTTACTACTTCAGGATTAAAGAATAAAATATTCAGAATATTTCTTCTCAATTATTCTACCTCTTCTGGAGGTGAGCCGTGATATTCTCACTACCGAGAGCACTTCTGTATTTATAGTCTTTACTAAATATTGTCACATGCACTACAGGGAATGGATCTGTATTTATAACATCAAAAGTTCTCATCCTTCATGAATGGAATATAATCATTTAAACGTGTCTTTACCATATCAACTTATGAAAATTTAGAACCTCTTTTAAGATATTGCTACTTCAGGAGCAAATTAAGGCACACATTTAATATAGAGAATTTTTTATTTTTCTCACATATCTTTAATTGTAATCACAACAAGTATGTGAAAATATTACCAATTCTGGTGATTAACAAATTCTATTAAAACGAGACTTGTAAATATAATCACTTCCGGTGATCATATTTTCTTTCAAACTCTGCCAGAGTTAAAATATATTATCTTTGCTCATATTTAAAATCAAGTTATAGAACTTGAAGAATTCAAAAAGAAATAGACAACGCAAATACCTTACCTGATACATTAGGTATATGTTAAAGTCATTTCAGTTTTAGACATGGGCACGCGATGTTCATTAATATCCAATATGTCAAGTCTAAAGAGTGTGCTTCATCTTTGAAGATCATGACTCTAGCTGTGAGTACTCGTACAAACGACCATATTATCAACACCTAAGGATGCTACGCAATATCATAATATCTCACTTGATCGGAGCTTCATGTTGATAACATGTTAAAAAATAATAAAACTAGAAGAAGAATATTGTAGAGAAAGAGAGAAGAGAGGAGAATTCTTATTTCTCTTGAGGGATGAAAATATAATGAAGCTTGGCACCATATTTAAAAAAAAAAAAAAAAAAAAAAAAGAGTTTACATTACACACCATCAAATACTAGTCAAGGTGTGTATATATAAATAGTTGGTGATAGTTCAGGTAGAAAATACAAACACTTGATAGTTCAGGTAGAAAACTCGCAAAAATACTGTTTCTTTGGCCTTAGCTAAATCAACAACCAAATTCCATGAATCATGGGCAAATGACTAAAGCCACCTTTCTTTTAGCCTTAGCTACAATAATTGTCCTATTTCATTGACGAGAAGTCTGTCTGAACATTCAGCAAAGTAAGATTCCAAACGTAAAAGGTGTGATATATCAAATTTGGAATTGGCTATGAGATAAAGGGTGCGGAAAATAAGTTTCAATCAAACGGAATCTTCTACATGGTCATTAGTGCATTATCAACGTGATTGTTCGTGTAATTTAACAACAGCATAGTACATGCATTATATTATTTTCGGTCCAAAAACTTCCTTTGGATAATTCTAATAAATCATTTAAAGTCTTTCAAGACGGGGGCTTATATAAGTTGGATCATGTTAGTAGTGAAAAAACTGCATTAAGGATCAATTAGGAGATCCCGAAGATAAGGGGTACAACAATAACCCTTTACATATCAGTTATTCATGAACATGTATGAATCAAACTCAGTCATATTTACTTGCATCCCAAATATACTAGAGAAGGTTTCCATTAGTGTTGCTTCATTTTTTTTTTCAAGGCCACAAGCTCAATTAGAAGCTCTTGTTTTGACTTCAATCTTTAGGCAATCGGCAATTTATGCAAAGCTACTTGAACTCACTCCCATTTGAGCCTTCATAATAGCCTTGGCGATAGTTACGGACATCAGTTCATTGTCCACATATAAAGAGATCCAATCCCGATAAGGATGAAAAAAATCTAACTGAAAATGAGAGCAGATTTTGATACAATTAAATTCAACAGGGGAAACTTTACACTTTTTTCCCCTGTAGGGGGGTGTTTAGGCTCTTACCTGCAAAGATTACAGATTGTTATAATCGAATCTTTTGATACAATTAAATTCAAATCAAACGACTCAGATCGATTTTGCACGGCTGCATATATCTCTTTATACTTTTGCTAATATGCTTTCCCATTGTATATAGGTCTATCTTTTTTCCAATCGACCGAAGCACTTTTCATTTTATTTCACGAGTATTAGGAGTACATTATCCTTTGTATCCATGAGCAAATTGTTAAGGTGCAGCATTTATACCTCGAAAGGACCCTCTTTCATATACTTAAAAGATAAAAAAATATATATTCACTGATGTTGTAATCTGAAACTCTGATATATTGACACACCATAATACAAGGATTTCCATCAAATCCAAATATCTTTCAATAGATGATGAAAATAATATGTATGCAATGATCATGATATCATAATCAGTGGCGACTGGCGAGGCCATGAATTCTGCTAAGGATGTTCAAGATTTAATATATATATACAAAAAGTAACATTTGACTAGTATAATTTTTTGACGAAGAGTGTTCAATTGATTGAGCCTATGTGGTACGGCCACTGGTCCTAATATTTAAGCAACTCAAATTAGAGGAAGGCATACCTCATCCTTTCCAACTATTACAGTGCACTCCTCCAAATCATTGGTTGGCACCTTCAATTGTTTAAGTAGAGCTATGATTGAGATAGGGGAAAAAAGGAGAGACTAGCAAATTATCCATTTATCGTAAATGTTTCACCTGTTGGAGAATTTGGATAAAAACAACAACAGCTCATTTCTTGCTTCGTCCTCGGATCATAATAAAGTCAAATCACCTCCATCAAGTCTGCATGTTGGGCATTCCTCTTCTAGCTGAAGTATATGTATGTATATGTGTATATGTGTATATATATATATATATACATATGTACAGTGGCGGATCCAGGATTTAAAGTTAATGGGTGCTCTCTGCTTTAAGCGTAAACCTAAAACTAATCACGAAATTATCATGGTAAGAAGGTACACATCTGATTAATGACATTTAAAACTATCTTAAATTAATGCCATACTTTAATATTTTGTTTTTATTATTTCACCTATTATTTTTCTAAAATTTAATGTAAAGTAATTTGAATTTATCGATTACTTTAAAAAAAATAAAAGATTTTAAAATTATTCTATTCATCATAAATATTAAGCTACTCAAAAGAACGTGAATATGATAAACAAAAGAATTCTTAGGTATTAAATTGTTGACCTATTTTCAGAAGGGTTTCTCATAAGTTTGATATCATTAGTGGATTTTGTTCTTGTTTCTGCACAAACTTGCTAGGAAGTGAAAAGAAAATGAGAGAGAAAGATAAATCTATTTTGACTTAATTTAACTAGTATCAACACTACCAATGATAGTGATAATGTAACACCTATGTATGATCCTCCTTAGTATATAATACTCCCTCTGTTTCAATTAATGTGAACGTATCACTATTTTGGAGGTCTACGAGGTGGTTCTTTTGCCATATTTTCCTTACATTTTTTCTTAATTATTTGAATTATGAATTATCAAGACTTATAATACTTTTATGTAATTTCTAACTATATAAATTTCATTTTTACAAACTTGAAAAATTTATGTCAAAATTTACGGTCAAAGTTATAAAGTTTGACCCTCATACTCCAAAAAAGTTCATATAAATTGAAACGGAGGGAGTAATATATTGCGTTTAAACCAAAAAGAGAGAGAGAGAGAGAAAGAGAGAGAGAGAGAGAGAGAGAGAGAGAGAACAAGGAGTTAATGAGATGAATAAAAAGGAAATAAACATTAATGTGAAAGTGGGACTGAAAAAGAAAGGGAAATATAGAATATTATGTGATCAATTATCGGATATTGTTGAAAAGGAGGATTGAACCCTTAACCCTAGAACCAAAAAAATGACCTTTGGCCCATAGCACCTAGCGCTTCTTTATGTCAATGGGTGCTAACTCATCTATATACCTTAATTTTATGAAACTTCTACATAATTAACAAATTTTTAATTGAAGTTAGTGGGTGCTTAAGCACAAGTACACGTGGGTCCGCCCCTGCATATATATATATATATATACACCTCCTTCGTTTTTTGTGGTTTTCTAACTTTTTCTTTTTGAGGTGTTATTTCGACCTTTTTTAATTGTTTTATTAATTCATCTACTTCTTTATTTTTTGGAGTTTCTATTAGCTCTTTTATCTTTAATTATTTTTTCTAATTTTGTATTAACTTTAAGTAGTAATGAGATTATAGCAATATTCTGTTTTAGTATTATTTGATCTGATTTAGAGGTAGGTATATATTTCTTATAGTCTTGTGGTAAAGAAAGAGATTTTTCTGTTAATTTTGAGGCTTCTATATGTGCTAAATTTGGTCCGCTCATGAAAGAGAGATTTCTTTTAGCTCTTCTATTGTCTTCTTTAATTACCTAATATCACTAGTTAAAACTTATACGTGTTGTGTTATCTGATCTACTATTTGGGTTGTCTTTATTTCTATTTTTTTTTTGTAATAGCTTTGACTAGTTTTTCTATTTCGTTTTTTGTAGGTATTTTTCTAAATTAAATTTATTATTTAAAAACTGAATATTTTTTGGAGTTTCTATATTAGCTATTTATCTTTAATTATTTTATCTAATTTTTTTATTAAATTCTAGTAGTAATGAGATTATAGCAATATTTTGCTTTAGTATTATTTGATCTGATTTAGCAATAGGTATATATTCCTTATAGTCTTGTGGTAAAGAAAGGGATTTTTCAGTTAATTTTGAGGTTTCTATATGTGCTAAACTTGGTCCACTCATGAAAGAGAGATTTTTTTAACTCTTCTATTGTCTTCTTTAATTCCCTAATATCACTGGTTAAAACTTCTACCTGTTGTGTTACCTGATCTACTATTTGGTTTGTCTGACAAAAGGTTGCATTCTCATATAAAATAACTAACATGGTCTAAAATGTTTTTGTGTTTGTTTCTGAGAATTTTTCTAGATCTTATGTATCCTAGTAATCTATATTCTAATCCTGATATTATATCTATTAATTCTTGTAACCTCGGCTGATTTTATTTAGAATTACTTAATCTAATATACTCTGGGTATAACCTATTTAGTTCTTGTTTAGCTGATAAATAATAGTTTCTCATATATCATCCTAACGGAATAAACTTCACTTGTCTTTCTATGTATCTAATATATTCTTCTGCTCTGAATATTTCGTCGTTTGTAAACTGTATTTCCCAAAGGAGATTATTTCTGAAACTTACAATGTCTGTGTTAGTTTTTAGAGTTTCTCAGTGTAATGTTTCTAGGTAATTAACTTGATTAGTAAGAAATCTTCTTATTTTTCTAGTGTTTTTTAGTTTTTGTCGGGTAAGGTGTATCATACGATAATGAAAACTTATGTATTTACTAAAACTATGTTGTCTCATAGAACTTTGTCTAATATTAATTGATGGTCTTTGTTGTCTAGCAGTGAAAGGTCGTCTCATAAAATATAGTCTCAAGGTCCAAAAATCTTCTTGCTTTGATACCAAAGAGAGAGGGGCGTTTATGGTTTTTCAATATTAGTGGGTTATGGTTTTTCAAAATTCTATAATTTCAAAGAAAGTTCAAAGAGCTCAGTGAAAAATTTAATGTGATTTTTATCAAATGTTTAAACAATCCTACTCGGTACTTCCTCACTCCTAAATGTCCTATTATCATGTAGTTATATTTTTAAGTTTTCTATTTATTATTATTATTATTATTATTATTATTATTATTATTATTATTATTATTATTATTACTCTGTCCAGTCATGAATTTTGTTACATTGTTCATCTCTTTCTCTTAACCTTTGTTCTTAATAACCACACCCCAGCCATAACCATTGGTATTTATACAGAGATATAGAAAGGAGACGAGAATTAAAAAAAGTAGAAAAAGCTTTGAGCGCTTACTTAGAAGTAATAAATATAGAAGCACTGTCATCAATAATAGAAAATAGACTTTTACAAAGTTTTATTAACCAAGAAACTATATCTGCAATAATTTGGGAATTACAAGGTACAAGAGACAACATAGAAGAATTTACACAAAAGATAAAGCATCAAAAGAAAGTTTGTAAAATAAAAATTCCATTAGGATAATAAACAAAGTTAGACAAAATAGATACATTAAAAAATTTAGAATACTTAGACTTAAGAATATATCCAGAAAATACATATAGAATATTAAAAGACCATATTATTATAAAGTGTAATTTCAGTAACGGAGAACATATACATAGTGAAGATAAACAATTTAATATATTAATAGATTTAATCATAAACCTTAGTGAAAGGACCCAAGAAAACAATAAAGATACAGTTAGCATATTACACTTAATAGAATCTTCAAAAATTAAACAAAAGATAATATTAGAAAAACTAGAACAAAATTTTGATTTCTTAAAATCACAAGAACTAGAGCTTGAGAGAAAAATTCAGTTTTTAAATAATAAATTTAATTTAGAAAACATACCTACAAAAAACGAAATAGAAAAACTAGTCAAAGCTATTACAGAAAAACCAAAAGAAATAGAAATAAAGACAATCCAAATAGTAGATTAGATAACACAACAGGTAGAAGTTTTAACCAGTGATATTAGGGAATTAAAGAAGACAATAGAAGAGCTAAAAGAAATCTTCAATTAACTGTGAATTTCTGTCTTATTATTTATTCTTTTTGGACATGTATTTGCTCGATGTTCTACACTTCCACAAGTAAAACATTCTAATATATTTTTATAATTTCTCTCGGTCCTGTATTTTCTTACATGTCTATTTTTATCTAAATAATGCTTTCTGGCTGCCGATTTTCTAAGATAATATTTCTTTCTATTATATTGAGAATAATTTCTATTATGTTGAGTTCTATACTTTCTATGTTTTTTCTTTTTATAATTATCTTTGTCATAACTCTGAGTAATGTATACCACGCTTTTACAAAAGTCATTTCATTTTGTTTTAATTGTTTTTGTATTTGTATATGAGTACATTTTTCTTATAATATATCCATTATATGTTGTATTATATGTCCTATTGATCATTTTAGCCTAGGGTTTTGTATTACTCCGTCTCTCTTATTTCATCTATCTTCTATTTCTCTTCCTAAGACTCCTGGTAATTTATTAAATAATTTTTTACCTAACTCTTGGTCAAAGGCATTTCCACTAATAGTACAATAATAAAAATAATCATTCAAAATTTTTTTAATATGAAACCAACTACTTATCCTTAATTGTTCTAATTTTATTAAAGCATTTTTTTGCAATACCAGCAATTCACTATTTGGGTCTTCTCCTGTAATTAAAGTATGTATCTTGTTAGTAAAATTATATGGATTTTCTTCCATGGATACTAAGAGTTGGAATTCCATTGGGAAATTTTCTTTTTATGCTTCCCATAGTGCTTTTGTTGATTCTCCTAAAAATGTCTCTAGATATTTCTATATTGTTTCTGCATCCGTGTCATTGTAGGTTTTTATATAGTCTGCTACTATTATTCCTTTCCAAAGGTTTATTACTGAATTCCACCTTTGTGGATCATAGACCACTTACTAGAATGTATAATAGATTGACAACAGACATGCTTGGTAGACAATTTATGGATATCACACAACAAGAGGGATAATAAACATTTTGTAGCAACTCTAAACGCACTTTGCCAATATTTCACAGACAAAAATCAAGACAAAAAATTTAAATATTATGTGGTAGTTCATGGCAAGACTAATGGTATTTTTCAAACTTGGCTAGAAGTTATAGCCTCTATTAAAGATATACAAAAACCTCTTTTCAAAGGATTTAATGATTTTACTAAGGCATTAGATTATGCTAGAGGAATATTGGGTCCAAACTACTAAATTTCTCCAGCACTCAAACAAAACCCAGACAAAATTCCTCAATACAACATACAAAAAGACACAGACAAAGTGATTTTTGTGATCATTGTTCCTCTATGACCGAAGCCTTTAAAAGACTAAACCAGACAAATGAGACATTGATCCAAGAAAAAATGAAGTTATTAGAGCAAGTAAAGATGTTAGAACACAGACTACAAGTAGTCAAGTTCGAGTTAGCACAATCTCAGAGTTTTCCATCTCAGAAACACTAACACAAGGAGCTACATCTACAAAGAAAAGTGTACTTGCAAAGAAGAAAAATAATGAGAAAATAGAGAATATAGTTAAACAGACATTAGAAAGATTTTTTCAAACAAAAGAAGAACAAGATAAACATATAGTCCAAAATCCTAGTCTAGAATTATCTCCAATGTAACACCTCGTAACTTCGGACGAAAGTTGGACTCATAAGATGATAATATAATGGAACCAATATGAGGGTTATAGGAAGTGTTTTGAAAACCAATTAAGTCATAAGAAATGTCTTTGGGCAAAGAAAAATTGGAAGCCACTCTACGGGGCATGTTTGCAAGTGAGTTTATGGA
Source organism: Lycium barbarum (assembly GCF_019175385.1). NCBI lineage: Eukaryota > Viridiplantae > Streptophyta > Magnoliopsida > Solanales > Solanaceae > Lycium > Lycium barbarum. The sequence goes on from NC_083344.1 coordinate 6,927,470, forward strand.
AGGTCTTACTTCCAACGACCATAACCCCTCTATTAATTTGTATTTTGGGAAAACTTCCTTGATGAAAGTTGTATCCCCTTTAAATATCTTTCCAACGGTATATTATGGGTCTCAAACGGACATCTGTACAAAGAGTTATGCCCATTATACGACAGACTGTCCGAGCAGAAGAATTTTGACGGACCATTTGACGGTCCGTAGAACATTTTGACGGTCCGTAAAACAATTATACGGTCCGTCAAATTGACTTAGTCCAGCGTAAAATGGTCACAGAAAACCATATTTTGCTGGGCAGTTTTACAGTTCATTTTGACGGTCCGTAAAACAATTATACGGTCCGTCAAATTGACTCAAGCCAGCGTAAAATGGTCACAGAAACTCAATTTTTGCTGGGTAGTTTTACGGACCATTTTGACGGTCCGTCAAACAGTTTGACGGTCCGTAAAAATGGGCGTAGAATTGCCCGATGGGTCAGATTTTAAGATGTTAATAACAGACCCAAACTCATTTTTTTTCATTCCCATTTCTCCTACACGACTCAAGGGTTCTATAGAGCCATCCAAACACTTCATATGCAAGGATCCAAGTGAAACTAAAGATCCACTTCATCAATCCACAAAACTAAGTGTGAGAAATACATCAAATCCATTCAAGTCAAGAAATTCCATGGAAAGTGGAACTAGGGTTTTGTTCAAGTGAAGCATTTCAACTCAAGGCTTATTCCTACAATAACCAAGGTAAGTTTTATGATGTTTCATGATGATTAAAGTGTTGATAAGTTCTTGGGAGAATAGTAAATGGGTTTGATAAAGAGAATTATATGAACTATGCTAGGGTTTTTGGATTGTTGACTTGGGATTGTTGTATTCATATGGGTGATGAATAATGATGTCCATTACATCTAATTGAGATTGTAGAATCAACTAGAAGTAATAGAATGGGGATTGGGGGAAGAAAACACCATTAATGAAGGTTGTGGAGCTTCATGCCCACCAAGTGTTTGATAAAATGCTTAGATGAACAAAACATGGATATTGTTGCTAATATAGAGTCCCTATGACCTGTATTGCCATAGATTAAAGTTGAAGGGATTGAAGGACATTGTGATACGCTCAAAAGCAAGAAGTTAAGGTATGTAGAACTTCCATCCACATGTGGGAATCTCTACGTTCTTCCCCATGATCCGTTTCGTAAAATCTATGAAGTTCAAATCCTAGGGCATTAAACCCAACATATTGGTATCCCGTAATTACGTATGTATGTACATGAATTTTGTATCTATGTTCGTTATTGTATTCCTAATCTTCCATTACGGATATTAAGAATCCTAGCTTAATCCATGAATCATGAATTCTTCCTTATGAGTTCTCATTATGTTTATATGAAACTGTATGATTTTATTTTGCAAGTTACAAACATGTTTTCAAGTCAATTAAAAATATATGATTATGAACTATTGTATTACTCATAAATCAAGAACATGTTTACAAGATATTTCATGAAACCATGCTTACACGTTATTCCGTGAAATTATGATTACAAGACAAGTACAAGTTAATTCACGAAAGTCATGGGCTTCTTAGCCAACTATATTATGTTCATGTTTTAGGAGTTGCACGAATTACCGAGAAGTCTCAGATAGCCTGAAACTATGTAGCCACCATAGGACAAGGATCGCTCCGCCCAGTTAGGACGATACCTTAATTTTTCACTGAATGGATCCATCAGGTACGTTACCACCTTATACCCTGGCAAGGTATAGGGGCTCTGCTGGTCCGGCGAGGTACCAGACTCCACGTATCCATGTGGTGATATCATGTGTCGGTTTATGAAATGCTCTCCCTACTTATCATGTTTTACTCATGTTATATATATATGTACTCATGCTCATGCTCATGTTCATGTCCAAGTTTTCAGTTTCAGTTCTTATCATGTTATTCCATGTCCCATGTTGTTTCTTTCGGTTGCTTTACATACCAGTACATTCAATGTGCTGACGTCCCCTTTTATTGCCCGGGGGCCTGCATTTCACGATGCAGGTACTGATATACAGGACGATACATCTGCTTAGTAGGACAACATTCGTATCAGCTTATTGGTGAGCCCCATCTCACTCGGGGTTTAGTCAACTTTTGTTTTATGATTAATTATGCATCTAAAAGTATGCTGGGGGCCTTGTCCCAGTAAGTATGTTTTCCAGTCAGACTCATGATAGAGGTTTCATAGACTAGACAAGTCAGTTATGTCATGTCAGACATTTGGAGTCGTATAGCCATTTTGGCTCACTCATGTTTAAACAAGTATTTTATTAAGTATTATGACTTACCATGTTTTATAAAGGCTCATCATGCATTCACGTTATATTCCGCTTATGTTATGTATCATGATGATTCAGCAAGCCATGTGGTTCGCTCGGTCACATGCAGTCAGGCACCGAGTGCCGTGTTACGTCCAGGCCATAGTTCGGGGCATGACAAAGCTTGGTATCAGAGCCTAGGTTCAAGTGTCTTTAGGGAGTCTATGAAACCGTGTCCAGTGGGGTCTCTTTTATATGTGTGAGGGCCCTACACATATAAACAGTTGACCACCAAGACATTCAGGATTGTCTCATTTCTTTCATATTCTAGATTGTATAGTTAGTGCAGTATTTTTAGGATGACTTCCTAATTCGTGCATGTACGTGTTTTTAGAAAATGCCTTACAAAAGAAATTACAAGAAGAGAAACACAGCCACCAGCCAAAGGGCTGCCGCAGAAGTAGCTCACGAAGATACTGTTCCGACTCAGGCAACATTTCCAGCCGCCCCTACCGTTACACCTCCTAGTGCTTCAGACAGAGATGTTAGGAATGCTATCAACATGCTCACCCAGCTGGTAGCAGATCAGGCCCAACGTCAGGAATCTGGGTCAAGTTCAGGAGGTAATGGAGAGTCCTCTAAGACGAAGGATTTTCTCAGAATGAATCCCCCAGTATTCACGGGGACGAAGAAGGATGAAGACCCTCAGGACTACATTGATGCTCTCCAAAAGATCTTCAGGATTATGACAGTTACAGAAACCGAAACAGTTACTTTTGGAGCTCATCAGCTGCAGAGCATTGCTAACACGTGGTATGAATCTTGGGAATTGTCCCGAGGTGAGAATGCGACTGATGCTACATGGGATGAATTTGCTAGTGCATTCCTAGACCACTTTATGCCAATAGAGGTCAGAGAGGCTAAGGCTGAACAATTCCTGAAGCTCAAACAAAATGGCAGGTCAGTTCAGGATTACTATTTAGAGTTCGTTAGCCTGGCTAAGCATGCCCCACACATGTTACCCGATATGAGGGCAAGAGTGAGAAGATTCGTTGGAGGTCTTGATTCCCATTTGTATGATGGAGCCAATATTGTTGCACAGAATGGGACAATGACTATTTCCAAGATGGTTGCTTTTGTACAGGGCAATGAGACAAGGCTAAAGGAGGAAGAAACCTTACAAAAAGAGAAAGACAAGGAGTTCAACAAGAGGGTCAAGTCTACCGGACAGTTCAGCGGGAACCGAAACAGGAAATTCTTTAAGAACAGGTCAGCAGTACCTGCTCCGTCCACAACAAGTGCCCCACTTCCTAAGTTCCGTAATGATAAGAAGCAGAACTTTAGGCCATCAAGTTCTTACTCTCAGGCTAGTGGGGGTCAGTTGACTTATACTTATCCGATGTGCGGCAAGTGTAATAAGAGACACTCAGGTGATTGTCGTGTGGGTACTGATGCCTGTTTTAGATGTGGGCAGAAGGGTCATTTTCAGAAAGACTGTCCATCAGCCAGACAGGGTACTGGAGGTAATGTGACGCAATCCATAAATTCAGCAGTCCCTCGAAATAATCAGGCCCAGTAGGGGAACAATGCAGCTAGGTCTGGAAATACAAGCGGTGGGCGAAACCGTTTGTATGCATTGACAGGCCGTCAGGATACAGAAGCTCGTGCAGATGTTGTCACAGGTACACTAATAGTTTTCACTTTCGACGAATATGCCCTTATTGATCCAGGATCCACTTTATCTTATGTAACCCCTTTTGTTGCTAAGAAATTTGGTATTGAACCTGAAAAATTATATGAACCCTTTGAGGTGTCCACCCCAGTAGGGGAATCAGTCATAGTTAGACGTATATACAGGGGTTGCCCAGTTTTAGTCTATCACCGCAGAACCATAGCTGATTTAGCGGAATTAGAAATGGTAGACTTTGATGTGATCATGGGTTTTGATTGGTTAGCTTCATGTTATGCCACAGTATATTGTAGAACTAAAGTGGTAAGATTCGAGTTTCCTTATGAGCCAGTCATAGAATGGAAGGGTAATTCAGTAGTACCCAGGGGTAGATTCATTTCTTACCTAAAAGCCAGAAAAATGATTTCAAAGGGTTATATCTATCACCTAGTTTGAGTCAAGGATTCAGATGCCCAGACTCAAACTCTCCAGTCCATACCAGTTGTAAATGAATTTCCAGAGGTCTTTCCCGAAAATCTTCCAAGAGTCCCTCCTGACAGGGAGATTGAGTTTGGAATTGATTTACTTCCCGATACTCAGCCGATATCTATTCCGCCATACAGAATGGCTCCAGCAGAGTTAAAAGAGTTAAAAACCCAGTTGAAGGATCTTCTTGACAATGGGTTTATTAGGCCCAGTGTTTCGCCTTGGGGTGCACCAGTCTTATTTGTCCGAAAGAAGGATGGTTCTTTACGCATGTGTATAGACTACCGTCAGCTGAACAAGGTCACCATTACGAACAGGTACCCTCTTCCTAGAATAGATGATTTATTTGACCAGCTGCAGGGCGCCCAATGTTATTCCAAGATTGACCTCAGAACAGGCTATTGATGTGCCGTGAATTTTAGCACATTTTATGCCTTTGTAACTAGACATGTTGCTTGATTTTAAGTGTTTTTACATTGTTTCTTATGTTATTTTTGTGTTTTATAGGGTTGATTAAGTAAGGATTGGAAATGAGAAGTAATGATAAAAAAAGGGACAAATTGGAGCTAAGCGACGCTCCGTAACTCATGTTACGGACCGTAACAGGGTCCGTAACTCATGTTACGGTCCGTACCTTTGAACCGTAACAGGGCCTGAATTTCCAGAAAGTTTTCATTGAAACCATCAGTGTTACGGTGGAGTGTTACGGTCCGTAACTCATGTTACGGTCCGTAACATGTCACCGTAACATGAGCTAAATTTCCAGAGAGTTTCAATAAAACCTTCAGTGTTACGGTTTAATGTTACGGTCCGTAACGCATGTTACGGTCCGTTACCCTTCACCGTAACATCATCCAAAATTCCAGAGAGTTGCCAAGTAATTGTCACCACTTACGCTTCAGAAGGACGGACCGTAACACAGGGTACGGTCCGTCGCATGGTGGCCGTAACGTCAAAGTGGTCAAATGACGAAATGAAGGACGGACCGTAACCTGAGTTACGGTCCGTAACAATGCGGCGTAAGGGCATTTTTGTCCAGAAACTTGGCGCGATTTTTGGCTCTATAAATACATAATGTAGGGTTTTAATTCAATTTTCAGATTTTATTTTAGAGGCATAAACCCTAGGTTTTTAATCTTGAAGTGGTTGGAGCATTTAAGGCAACAACTTCACTCTCATTCCATCTTGTATTAGTATTGTAAGTGTATTATGTTAATCTTTAAGCTTTGTCTATCAAGAAACATTATGAGTAGCTAATTTCAATTCTAAGGTTGTGAATCCCATGATGGGTATTATGTGAATGGGTTTCTATTATTGATATATGCATAATGGTTGTTGTTATTTATTCTATCTTTGAGTTGTAACGTTGGGTAATGATTGCAAGCATTAGCCGAAGCCATTATATTGACTTTTCTTGGGAAAGAGAGTCAATATTGGTAAGATTGAATAACAATGACTCGAGGCGTTAACCCTCGTTTAATAGACTAACTTAGGAATAAGAATAAGTCTAAATTGGCATCATTGGTCGCTCTTCGATTGTAACTCTTTTATATTCGGAAGAATCATAAAGAGGAAATAGTGCTTAACTGTTGGGAAACATTAAGAAGTCTTTAAGAGACCAAGTGCATATTCATAGAACAACCATTAGAAGTATATCACTTTGAAACCTGAAGCATAATATCTAATCAAATTGGGGAACACAACCTTAGTCTCTCTCTCTCTCACATTAATTACATTTTAAGTCAAAGTATTAAATTACATTATTCAACAATCAATTCAAACTATCCGGAATAGGATTAAAGCATCTAAAGACCGGTATCACATACGATTAGTAATCTTTTCTCTTCATATTCCCTGTGGGATTCGACCCCAACCTTGTTAGGTTACTATATTTGACAACGTCCGCTTTACGCCATTAATAGGTGTAATTTGAGCGTATCAGCTATCATCAGTTGAAGGTTAAGGAAGTTGATATTCCGAAGACAGCTTTCAGAACCCGTTATAGCCATTTTGAATTTCTTGTTATGTCATTTGGGTTGACAAATGCGCCAGCTGCTTTCATGGATCTTATGAACAGGGTTTTCAAGCCTTATCTCGACTTATTCGTCATTGTCTTCATTGACGATATTTTGGTGTATTCCCGCAATGAGGTTGATCATGCTGAACATCTCAGAATAGTGTTGCAGACTCTCAAAGACCGCGAACTTTTTGCAAAATTCTCAAAGTGTGAGTTTTGGCTTAAGTCAGTGGCATTCTTAGGCCATGTGATCTCAGGTGAAGGTGTTAAAGTTGATTCTCAGAAGATTGATGCCGTAAGGAGTTGGCCCAGACCCACCTCATTTTCTGATATAAGAAGTTTCTTGGGTCTGGCAGGCTATTATTGACGCTTCGTAGAAGGATTTTCTTCTATCTCTGCTCCGTTGACTAAGTTGACTCAGAAGAAAGTTAAGTTCCAATGGTCAGATGCTTGTGAGCGAAGCTTTGAAGAGTTGAAGAAGAGATTGACTTCTGCTCCAGTTTTGACTTTGCCAGAGGGAACTGAAGGGTTCGTGGTTTATTGTGATGCTTCGGGAGTTGGTCTCGGATGTGTCTTAATGCAGCATGGTAAGGTTGTAGCTTTTGCATCTCGTCAGCTCAAGGTTCACGAAAAGAATTATCCGACTCATGACTTAGAGTTGGCAGCTATAGTTTTTGCACTTAAGATATGGCGTCATTATTTGTATGGAGTGCATGTTGATATTTTCACAGATCATAAAAGCCTGCAGTATATCTTCAAGCAAAGGGAGCTAAATCTTAGACAGAGGAGATGGCTCGAATTGCTTAAGGATTATGATGTGGATATTCTCTATCATCCGGGGAAAGCGAATGTTGTAGCTGATGCTCTTAGTCGGCATTCCATGGGAAGTTTAGCCCACGTGGACGTGTATAAGAGAGTTATGACAAAGGAAGTTCACCGTTTGGCCAATCTTGGAGTTCGACTTTTGGACTCCGAGGATGGTAGTGTGGTTGTTCAGAATAGTGCTCTTTCCTCTTTAGTCGTTGAAGTCAAGGAGAAACAGTTTAATGATCCCTACTTGTTGCGGCTGAAAGAGGGGATTCACAAGCATAAGACGACGGCTTTCGAACAAGGGGGAGATGATAGTACCTTGCCGAGGTAGATTATGTGTCCCAGATGTAGATGGGCTCAGAGAGCGAATCATGTCAGAAGCTCACAATTCCAGGTATTCCATTTACCCAGGTTCCACTAAGATGTATCATGATCTCAAGGAGATTTACTGGTGGAACGATATGAAGAAGAATGTGGCAGATTTTGTAGCTAAGTGCCCGAATTGTTAGCAGGTGAAAGCCGAACACCAGAGGCCTGGTGGCTTGGCTCAGAATATTGATATTCCTGTTTGGAAATGGGAAATGATCAATATGGATTTTGTATCAGGTTTACCTCGTTCAGCTAGGAGACATGACTCCATTTGGGTGATCGTTGACCGGCTTACTAAGTCAGCACACTTTTTGCCCGTCAAGACCACAAATTCAGCAGAAGACTATGCCAAGCTGTATGTTAATGAGATTGTCAGATTGCATGGGACACCAGTGTCCATTATTTCAGATCGTGGTGCTCAATTTACAGCAAACTTCTGGAAATCCTTTCAGAAAGGATTGGGTACCAAGGTGAACCTCAGCACAGCTTTTCATCCACAAACAGATGGCCAGGCAGAGCGTACTATTCAGACTCTGGAGGATATGTTGAGAGCATGCGTCTTGGATTTCAAAGGTAATTGGGATGATCACTTGCCTCTCATTGAGTTTTCTTATAATAACAGTTATCATGCTAGTATTGGGATGGCACCATTTGAAGCTCTGTATGGGCGAAGGTGTAGATCACCAATTGGTTGGTTCGAAGTTGGTGAAGCAGGGTTGTTAGGACCAGATTTGGTTTATCAGGCTATGGAGAAAGTCAAGTTAATACATGAGCGTTTGAAAACAGCTCAGAGTCGCCAGAAGTCTTATACATATGTGAGACGAAGGGATTTAGAATTTTCAATTGATGATTGGGTGTTCCTTAAAGTCTCACCCATGAAAGGTGTTATGAGATTTGGCAAGAAAGGGAAGCTTAGTCCCAGATATATTGGACCTTACAAAATTCTACGAAAGGTTGGTCTAGTAGCTTATGAACTTGAGTTGCCATAAGAGTTAGCTGATGTTCATCCAGTGTTTCATGTATCCATGTTTAAGAAGTGTGTGGGAGACCCTTCGTTGGTTGTTCCTGCTGATGCTATAACAGTTGAGGATGGCCTCACCTATGAGGAGATCCCTGTAGCCATTCTTGATCGTCAAGTTCGCAAGTTGAGAACTAAGGAAGTAGCCTCAGTGAAAGTCCTGTGGAGGAGTAAGAAAGTTGAGGAAGCTACATGGGAAGCCGAGGAGGATATGAAATCCAGGTACCCGCACTTGTTTCAGCCTGCAGAAGAGATTTATGATGAAGCACCGAGATTTTGAGGTATGTAAGCTTTCTTTTCATGCTATTGGTCGTGTGTGGCCAATTTATAATGCTATTGTGATGTAGCCCTGTGAGGCAATGATATTATGGGTTGTTGTGACAGGTTGGTAGTGCCTTATTACAGGGGAAACTCTGGCGAAATGTTTGTAGAATCCCGAATGGTTATCATTCGAGGACGAATGATCCCAAGGGGGAGATATTGTAACACCTCGTAACTTCGGACGAAAGTTGGACTCATAAGATGATAATATAATGGAACCAATATGAGGGTTATAGGAAGTGTTTTGAAAACCAATTAAGTCAAAAGAAATGTCTTTGGGCAAAGAAAAGTTGGAAGCCACTCTACGGGGCATGTTTGCAAGTGAGTTTATGGAAGGTCTTACTTCCAACGACCATAACCCCTCTATTAATTTGGATTTTGGGAAAACTTCCTTGATGAAATTTGTATCCCCTTGAAATATATTTCCAACGGTATATTATGGGCCTCAAACGGACATCTGTGCAAAGAGTTATGCCCATTATACGACAGACTGTCCGAGCAGAAGAATTTCGACGGACCATTTGACGGTCCGTAGAACATTTTGACGGTCCGTAAAACAATTATACGGTCCGTCAAATGGTCACAGAGAACCATATTTTGTTGGGAAGTTTTACAATTCAATTTGACGGTCCGTGAAACAATTATACGGTCCGTCAAATTGACTTAGTCCAGCGTAAAATGGTCACAGAAAACCATATTTTGCTGGGCAGTTTTACGGTTCATTTTGACGGTCCGTAAAACAATTATACGGTCCGTCAAATTGACTCAAGCCAGCGTAAAATGGTCACAGAAACTCAACTTTTGCTGGGTAGTTTTACGGACCATTTTGACGGTCCGTCAAACAGTTTGACGGTCCGTAAAAATGGGCGTAGAATTGCCCGATGGGTCAGATTTTAAGATGTTAATAACAGACCCAAACTCATTTTTTTTCATTCCCATTTCTCCTACACGACTCAAGGGTTCTCTAGAGCCATCCAAACACTTCATATGCAAGGATCCAAGTGAAACTAAAGATCCACTTCATCAATCCACAAAACAAAGTGTGAGAAACACATCAAATCCATTCAAGTCAAGAAATTCCATGGAAGGTGGAACTAGGGTTTTGTTCAAGTGAAGCATTTCAACTCAAGGCTTATTCCTACAATAACCAAGGTAAGTTTTATGATGTTTCATAATGATTAAAGTGTTGATAAGTTCTTGGGAGAATAGTAAATGGGTTTGATAAAGAGAATTATATGAACTATGCTAGGGTTTTTGGATTGTTGACTTGGGATTGTTGTATTCATATGGGTGATGAAGAATGATGTCAATTACATCTAATTTAGATTGTAGAATCATCTAGAAGTAATAGAATGGGGATTGGGGGAAGAAAACACCATTAATGAAGGTTGTGGAGCTTCATGCCCACCAAGTGTTTGATAAAATGCTTAGATGAACAAAACATGGATATTGTTGCTAATATAGAGTCCCTATGACCTGTATTGCCATAGATTAAAGTTGAAGGGATTGAAGGACATTGTGATACGCACAAAAGCAGGAAATTAAGGTATGTATAACTTCAATCCACATGTGGGAATCTCTACGTGCTTCCCCATGATCCGTTTCATAAAATCTATGAAGTTCAAATCCTAGGGCATTAAACCCAACATATTGGTAGCCCGTAATTACGTATGTATGTACATGAATTTTGTATCTATGTTCGTTATTATATTCCTAATCTTCCATTACGGATATTAAGAATCCTAGTGTCACGACCCAGCCCCGTGAGCCGCGACTGGCGCCCTACTTGGGCACCCGGACAGACAAACAAACCAAATCGTCACATTATAAATTATCTCAGAGCTCATATTAGTCATTAAAACAGATTTAAAATCAAATATTATCTTAAGCGGTCACGCTTGCAAAGATATCATATCCAAAGCCAAAAGGAGCGGCGGAATACACATCGCTGATCATATATATACTGATGCAAACATATGGGCCAGTTTGGCCACCAAAACAGACGGACCGCATTAAGACGCAAATCGTAAACAAACAGACACATATAGGACCCTCGACCCACATATATGACAACAGGCCTCTACAAATCCAAAACGAAGAGGAAGACATATGACGGGACAGGGCCCCGCCGTACCCAAATAGTCAGATATACAGAAGTATATGTACAGCAAAAGACATATATACCAAAATGTGGGCTCCGGATGAAAGGGAGCACTCCGAAATAGCAGAAAGTGGAGCCTACAGTGGTGGATCACCGGTGTCTGTACCTGCGGGCATGAAACGCAGCCCCCGAAGAAAGGGGGTCAGCACGAAAGATGTACTGAGTATGTAAAGCATAGAGTACAGAAATATAAGCCACAACTGAAAACAGACAGGATACAAATGGGGAAATACTGAACAGTATATCAAAATCTGTACTGAAAACATATATACATAATGCAAATAAAATCATGCAAAAGCTCAGGAACGTGGTCACCACTCCGACGCTGGTGCCACACACAGCATAACACCAGAAGGTTCAAATCTCCGTACATCCCCGAACACACATATCATCATAACATATCACCAGCCATATCACAACATAACTCCAAACGGAACCCGGCCCTATGGCGGGTTCTCGGGAACCGTAACACAGCATACGGCCGAATCTATCATAGCGCGCACGAACCATAACCGGCCCGGGAACCGGTGAACGAAGTCATAATAAGGGCACGAGCGGAGTCGTGAGCAAACAATGCAATTTATATATCAAAACGCCTTTTGAAGCTTGACAATATCATATGCTAACTCATTAGTCAAGTAGTTCGAACAATTAGTCAATACGGGGTTCGTTTCACAAAAGTATTTCCAAAATAGTATTTATGGTTCAAAATATAATTAAGAATATCGTGGCAGTCAAAACATTATTTTGTGATAGCCAAATTCATAAACAAAAGTGCGTTGCCGACATTATACAAAAATGAGACTAATAGAGCAAACAAGGGAGTCTCGATGTTAGCGGGCCCACCTCGGGTCAAGTCGAGGTGGCGGACATGATTCACGGACATTTGGGGTCTATGGGATCATACATGAAGGTTTCGAAGCGATTCGATTACATTTGCATAAGTTTCGGACGTTTGATTACTTTTCAACCAAAATGAGAGCTTCAAGGTTCAATTCAATTGAATGAATAGTGCTTGATTTCCAATTCGGATTTCCAGGAACAGAATTGCCCCCGGGGCTCCGATATCGACCTAGGATACTTAAGACATACCAAAAGAAGGAATAGGGTAGCCTTACATACCTTATATGCGTCTTACGCTCGTCAAAACTCAAATCCCGTTTCGCTCAGAATCTACAAATGGTCAAAATTACCAATTAGGAATTACAAGACTTCAAGAATTCATTTAACTTTATATTCGTCTACCGAAATTTCGGCAGCACTTCCCCTATACATATAACATCCCCGAGGTTTAGCTCGGCTCAATATCAACAACAACAACCCAACAATACCAAATGAATCAAGAATCACAACAAAATAGGTTCTAGCATCAATATTCTTCCTTTCTACATAAGGCGACAACTTCCATTCAAACTCCACAATATCAAACTAATATCAACATTATCATATTCATTTACTCATTCAAGGTTATTCAAACGTATTTCAATAGCGTTCCAAGCAATATACATGGATTCAAGTATGCCGCCAATTTCCATATTCTATCCAAAACTTCAACAAATGCGACAAACCTACCAACTTGCATTGTTTTCATCCAAATTCGTTAGCAACAATATTAATTCTCATTCTAGAATCTTACTTTCACAATTATATAAAAATCATATAAAATCACATAATTTCCCATATCAACATACAACCAACTCCAATGCCAACTCACTTCGTCAAACCTTTATTTACATCATAAATGCCACAACGACACAACTAACGAACTAAATAGAATTTAATCCATTACTCTTACACCACAAAGTGGCTCACGGCCACATACCACTTCACACACAAGCACGGCTACTCACAACACAACACAATTCCATAATCTTCATGCAACTCTAATCACTATAATATATATATCCATTCCATAACATAAAAACATAAAAATCTTACCTTTTTCTTGAAATTCCGACTTGCCACAAACGTCGCTCTCTCGCTTTACTAATTGTATCACGTCGGAGAGCGTCTTGCATACTCTACGAATACAAGAAGAACAAGATTTTTAAGACCAAGATCAAGACTAGAAATTTGTTTTTTCTTTTCCTATAGGGTTCGGCCGAGAGCCTTTTTTGAGCTCAAAGGTGAGTTCAATTGTTTTGTTTCTTGATCTTTCTATGGATATACATGAATAAATAGCTTGATGATTAAGTGATCACATGAAACTCACATGACCATTAAATGGGGCTTGGGCCAAGGCCTCTTGGTCGGCCACCCCTTGGTCTTGGGCTCAAATTTTTCTCTAATTTTTCTTGAGCCCAATTCGTTAAAATCTCGATTTGTAATTCCCGAAATAATTTTCCGAAATTCCATTTTTTTTTTTTTTGCCCTTGGCCTCCCCCGATGTCTTCGCACCAATACTTCCACAAACAACATAGGCATATTAACAAAAATCAAAATATTGCCTTATAACATACAAGTTCTAATTATTTTCAAGATGTCCGATTATGCGAAAGCACGGGACATAACATTCTCCCCCCCTTTAGAACATTCGTCCCTGAATGTTAAATTAGTCTTATAAAGTCTTATAAGCATAACGGGAGTCTCTCTTCGTAGATAGCACACGTAATTCATTCGTCAATCAATACAACAAACTTAAAAGTTCAGATTACCTGTGGGCGTAGGAAATAAGTGGGGGTATTTCTTCTTCATCTCATCCTCCGCCTCCCAAGTCATTTCTTCCCGATTGTTGTTGCGCCACAGGACTTTAACAGAAGGCACTTCTTTAGTGCGCAGTCTCCTTACCTGTCGATCCAGAATAGTTATAGGCTACCCTTCATAAGACAGATACTCCGTTACCTGAATATCATCCACCGGGAATATTCTGGAAGGATCACCAATACATTTTCGTAGCATGGACACATGAAATACCGGGTGTACTGCCTCCAAATCGGATGGTAAGTCTAGCTCATAGGCGACCTCGCCTATCTTCCGAATGATCTGATATGGCCCGATATACCGCGGGCTTAACTTACCCTTTTTACCGAATCTCATAACACCCTTCATAGGCGACACCTTCAGAAATACCCAGTCGCCAATCTGGAACTCTAACGGTTGACGTCGTCTGTCTGCATATGCTTTCTGTCGACTCTGTGCAGCAAATAGTCGCTCCCGAATAAGTTTTACTTTATCAACTGCTTCCTGGATCACATCTGGCCCAATTAATTTGGTTTCGCCCACGTCGAACCAACCAATAGGAGATCTGCATTTCCTGCTATAAAGGGTGATATTTGGCACAAATATCATGTTTTGTGTCGTATTACAACTTCTTCTTATGACTTTTATCGCTTAATTCATGAGGTAACCGTCGTATTTGAACTTATGTCGTTGCATTTCATGTCTATAGGTACGATGACAATAAACGATGGAAAATGTGCTTAAAATGATTGAAAGTCGTAGCAGATGTTGATCGGCTGAGGCGACAAGTCGATTACCGCAAAGGATGAACTAATGGAAGAGTAATCATTTACAGAAGCCCGCTTTCCTTCCGCATCGCGGAAGGATCGCGCAAAGCTTCAGAACTTCAGGCCATCAACCCGCATCGCGTGAAGAAAGCGGAACAACCAAACTCAATCATCAAACTCCGCGATCGACTCGCATCGCGGGGAAAAAACGAATAGCTACAGAACCTTGCGCGATCCTTCCGCGATGTGGAAAGAAAGCAGGACTTTGCGGATTTTTTGTTTTTTCCCGATTAGACTAGGATTTGGATTCTTTATGTATTATTTTTACCCTAGCCTATATATACACGTTTTTATAGCTGAGAACGGTATTCTGGGATTATTCAAGGATTTGTAAGCCACCGTTCTCCTTTTTCTTTTTCTAGGTTATTTTATTTTTCATCTTTTTCAACCCTAGTTTATTCATGGCTTGTTTTGTCTATGATCGAACCATGAGTAGCTAATCTCCTAATTCTAGGGTTGTGGCGAAAGACTTGAAAGTTGATGTGATGATAATTATTATCTATTGATTTTCCATATTGTGGGTTGCTTATTTATTCTTGGTTTTAATTGTTTGATTATCTGGACAATAGTTAGACACTATCTGTGGTGCGTGGATTGAACTTGAGAAAGGGAATTCACGTACGTAATAAGAATAAATAGAGTTTGTTCGATTTATTCGTTTTGCTACTGAGGATAGAGATATACCCGTTAGCCCTACTTAGTTGAATACGGTGGAATAAAGGTGTTCTTGTTACATCTGATGACCATAGAGATATAAGCATTAAGGTAACATCTACAGGCTTGTGAGTAGTTCGAGAGAATATCATAAAGCATAATCAACCCGTCAACTAGTAACCCCGGAAATAAAATAGGTGGAATTGTCTGAAGATCAACTGGATTGTCGAAAGCCATAACCCTAGATCTTTCTCTCATCTGAAAATTCTTACAATCTTTGTCAAGATAGTCCCAGTCACAAAAACACCCATCACAAATTGTTTACTTTTCAGTTTTAGTTTAGTACAACAAACATCTTGATTTTCACTTTCTTGAATAGTTTCATTCGAATTTGAATTAGTTTAACAGTAGAATCTAAGTCTCTGTGGGATCGATATCTGGACTTAACAGTCTATATTACTTGTACGACCACGTATACTTGCGTGTGCGTTTGGGAGCAACAAGTTTTTGGCGCCGTTGCCGGGGACTTAGAAAAATTTACTGTTTTCCTAATTTGAGTTTGTTTTTTTTCTATTCAAGTCTTTACTTTTCGTCGTTGTTCTACTTGTGATTCTTCAGGCTTCTCTGGTTTATGCCAAGCACTAGAAGTTCAGGACAACCGTTAGTTGATCTTGATCCAGAAATCGAGAGAACCTTCCGACGACAGAAACAAATGGCTAACGAAGCAGCAAGACTTGCTCTTGAACAGGCAGAAAGGGATAGAGCAAGAAACGCAGATGAACAGGGAAACCAAGCAGCTGCGAGGGCACAAGAACAACGAATTCTGTTATCCAGTTATGCTAGGCCAAGTCTGGCGACCATTGCTAAAGCTATTGTTAGGCCTGACATTGCTGGAAATTTCGAGCTAAAAGAAGGAACAGTGCGGCTGGTGCAACATACGTGCCAGTATATGGGTAAATCTAGTGAGACCCGCATAAGCACTTGATGCAGTTCGTGGAGTTGAGCGAGAACTTCCAATATAGAGATGTTCCCGATGATTATGTGAAGCTGTCCTTATTTTCGTTCTCACTTATTGGCGAAGCAAGGGAATGGTTGACAAATCTACCTGCAGGTTCTATCACTTCTTGGGAAATATTATCAAATAAGTTTATCGACAGATTCTTCTCACCCAAGAAGACAAAGGAGCTGCGGGGAAGAATTGCTAACTTCACTCAGAGAGATTCCGAATCTCTACCACACGCTTGGGAAAGGTATAAAGGGTATCTACGAGATTGCCCCCATCACATGCAGCCCAAGGAGATCATTGGCAACTATTTCGTAGAAGGTCTCAACCATGAATCAAGGGCCCTACTGAATGCGTCAGCTCAAGGTCAGATATTAAACAAAACATATGAAGAGATGGAAGATCTACTTGAGATGATGTCTGAGGGTCATCATGAGTATAACGAGAATAGCAGGGCGTTACCACAAAAGGCTGCTGGGGTTCTTAAAGTTGATGATGTTGCAGCCATTCGGGCCGATATAGGTACTCTTACGAATGTAATGTTGAGGGTGTTTCCTCAAGCTCAGCAGATTCAACAAGTTCAGCACATCCAGCAGGCAGCATGTGTAGGTTGCGGTGAACCTCATGATTACAACAATTGTCCATTGAATCCAGAGTCGGTCTATTTTGTGGGACAGCAGAATCGCGGTATTGGCAATCGGGGGAACTATTATGGGAATAATTACAACACTCCATTTGGAAAGCAGGAATTCCACAAGCCGAACAATTATCAACAACCTCAAGCACAGCCAGCTAGCAATCTAGAGGAAATGATGAAGCAGCTCATAGCTCAAAATCAGGCGATGCAGCAGCAAAATCAGAAAATTCAGAGTGAGATGCAGAAATCGATTCACGAGCTTGAGCGTCATATGGGGCAGATGGCTCTTATGCATAATGTCAGGCCTCCGGGTGCTCTTCCGAGTGATACTGAAAAGAATCCAAAAGAATGCAAAGCAGTCACCTTGAGAAATGGTAGAGAGCTAGAAGAAGTGCCACCGAAAAAGAAGAACACAGTAGAGGAAGAGCTTATCCCGGCTAAGCGAGCTGAACCAAAGCAAACAGTCGCAGAGCATCGTGTAGAGGAAGTGGTACGACCACCCCCTCCCTTTCCACAGCGACTTCAGAAACAGAAAGCGGACTCGGCTTGCAGAAAATTTCTTGAACTCTTAAAACAGGTACACATCAACATACCTTTGGTGGAGCTTCTGCAAGAAGTCCCAAAATATGCAAAATATATTAAAGATGTGGTCGCGAACAAACGGCGTTGGATAGAGTTTGAGACAATTGCACTTACTGAGGAGTGTAGTTCTAGAGTAAGGAGTAAAATCCCGCCAAAGTTGAAAGATCCGGGCAGCTTCACAATTTCGATTACGATTGGCAACATTGAGGTTGGGGTAGCATTGTGCGATCTGGGTGCTAGTATTAATCTGATGCCCACTTCTGTGTTCCGGACGTTAGGTTTGGGGGAGCCTAGGCCAACCACTATCACTTGCAGTTGGCTGATCGCTCTCTTGCTTATCCAGATGGTATTATTGAGGACGTTCTTGTGAAGGTGGGCCCATTTATTCTGCTAGTTGATTTTGTGATACTTGACCATGAGGCAGATAAGAGTGTTCCTCTCATCATGGGGAGAGGCTTCTTGGCTACTGTTGATACTGTGATCCGAGTGAGAGATGGCAAGATGTCCATGACAGTCAATGGGCAAGAAGCGACTTTCGATGTGTTTAAAGCCACCAGACTTCCAGCCCATTATGAGGATTTGAAGATGATTTCTGTGGTGGAACCTGAGCTCACAAATGCCGAGTTGGATCACTTCCTAGCCTCACGAGACCCTTTGGAGACAACTTTAGTGTATAGGGAAGATCTGATGATTGATGCCGAAGTGGAAGAGTGTCTTAGCATTCTTGACACTTCATGTGCTTATCTACGAGCACATACACCGTTTGAGGAACTGGACAGACCAGAGTCATGGAAGAAGCCGAAACCGTCTATTGAAGAGGCGCCCGTTCTTGAATTGAAGCCATTGCCCCCTCACCTTCGCTATGCTTTCCTGGGTAGTGGAGACACACTGCCCGTAATCCTCTCTGCTTATTTGAATGATGTACAGGTGGAACGAGTATTACGAGTGCTAAGAGATCGAATCCGAGCCCTTGGGTGGTCGATAGCTGATATTCGGGGTATTAGTAGCTCGTTTTGCATGCACAAAATTTTGTTGGAGGAAGGCAGCAAACCCAGTATTGAGTGCCAGCGGCGACTGAACCCGATCATGAAGGAGGTGGTAAAGAAAGAGGTAATCAAGTGGCTTGACAGCTGCATTATTTACCCTATATCGGACAGCAATTGGGTGAGCCCTGTACAATGTGTCCCGAAGAAAGAGGGAATAACTGTGGTGGAAAACGAGAAAAATGAATTGGTGTCTCAACGAACTGTCACAGGCTGGAGGATATGCATTGACTATCGAAAGATGAATAACGCCACCAGAAAAGATCATTTCCCTTTACCCTTCATGGATCAGATGCTCGACAGATTGGCCGGGCATGATTATTATTGCTTTTTGGATGGTTATTCGGGTTACAACCAGATCATGATCGCGCTCGAGGATCAGGAAAAGACCACATTCACTTGTCCATATGGCACGTTCGCATTCCGGAGGATGCCTTTCGGTTTGTGCAATGCACCAGGTACCTTTCAGCGATGCATGATGGCCATCTTCACCGATATGGTGGAAAATTATGTAGAGGTATTTATGGATGATTTCTCTGTCTTTGGAGATTCCTTTGATGATTGTTTGAACCATCTGGATGCCGTGTTAGCACGCTGCGAAGAAACAAACTTGGTACTCAACTGGGAAAAATGCCATTTCATGGTCCGAGAAGGAATTGTTCTTGGGCACAAGATATCAGGCAAGGGAATAGAAGTCGACAAGGCAAAGATTGAAGCAATTGAAAGATTGCCACCACCCGTTTCAGTTCGGGGAGTGCGCAGCTTTCTTGGGCATGCTGGCTTCTACCGACGGTTTATCAAAGACTTCTCTAAGGTTGCCAATCCACTCTGCAGGCTTTTAGAGAAGGATGTGAAGTTTGTGTTCAATGAAGCCTGTCTGACGACTTTTGAGGAGCTGAAACGAAGGCTGGTATCTGCTCCTATTATCGTAGCACCCGATTGGTCTCTACCATTTATCCTAATGTGTGATGCCAGTGATTTTGCTGTGGGCGCTGTCCTTGGTCAGAAAAGGGACAGAATCTTTCACCCTATTTATTACGCCAGCAAAACACTTGATGCAGCCCAGATGAACTATACTGTCACAGAGAAGGAGTTATTGGCGGTTGTCTACGCCTTTGACAAATTTCGATCATACCTGGTGGGCACGAAGGCGATTGTCTACACTGATCACACGACAGTTCGTTACTTGTTTGCAAAGAAGGATGCAAAGCCGAGGCTTATTCGTTGGGTTCTGCTGCTTCAAGAGTTCGACATCGAGATTTTAGATCGAAAGGGCACAGAAAATCAGGTGGCAGATCACTTATCGAGGTTAGAAGATCGGGAACATGTTGATGAAGCAGTGGGGATTAATGAGACTTTTCCGGACGAACAGCTTTTTGCTCTTAATTTAGCTGAGGTGCCATGGTATGCAGACATGGTAAACTTTATAGTGAGTGAGATTTACCCTCCTGGTGCTAATCACGAGAAGAAGAAGCGAATTCTGCATGACAGTCGTTTCTATGTGTGGGATGAGCCCTATCTTTACCGGGTCGGGACAGATCAGTTAATCAGAAGATGTGTTCCAGAGGAAGAGGTCCCAGCAATTCTTGAGAAGTGTCATTCATCACCCTATGGAGGACATCATGCTGGGGACAGAACAGCGGCTAAGGTCCTCCAGTCCGGATTCTACTGGCCAACTCTGTTCAAAGACGCTCATGAATTTGTGCGAGCATGTGATAGCTGCCAGAGAACCGAAAATATTTCCAAGCGTCATGAAATGCCTTTGAAGGGCATCTTGGAAATCGAGCTGTTTGATGTATGGGGTATTGACTTCATAGGTCCCTTTATACCATCCAAGGGAAATAAATACATATTGGTGGCTGTAGACTATGTTTCGAAGTGGGTGGAGGCCATTGCACTTCCCACCAATGATGCTAGTGTGGTGGCGCGATTTTTGAAAAAGAACATTTTTACGAGGTTTGGGACCCCGCGGGCTATCATTAGTGATCAAGGAACACACTTCTGCAATCGGCTTTTTGATAAATTGTTGCTCAAGTATGGGGTGAAACATAAGATAGCGACTGCCTATCACCCTCAGACAAGTGGTCAAGTGGAGGTATCGAACAGGGAGATCAAGAGGATTTTGGAAAAGACTGTGAGTGCAAGTAGAAAAGATTGGTCATTGAAGCTTGATGACGCTCTGTGGGCATACAGAACAGCTTACAAAACTCCGATCGGTACATCCCCTTATAAGCTCGTCTTTGGTAAGGCATGTCATCTACCAGTCGAGCTTGATAGAGCATATTGGGCGATCAAGAAGCTGAATCTCGACATGGTTCAAGCTGGAGAGAAGAGACTGTTGCAGCTGCACGAGTTGGATGAATTTCGCTATCATGCTTATGAAAACGCGAAAATGTATAAAGAGCGCACCAAAAGAATTCATGACAGGCGCATCCAATCTCGTGACTTTGAGCCTGGACAGTTAGTATTGCTGTATAACTCCAGGCTGAAGATTTTCGGTGGAAAGCTAAAGAGCAAATGGTCCGGACCATTCGAGGTAGTTCGTGTGACTGCACATGGTGCTGTCGAGCTTAGAAGACCCCACTCGGATGAGACATTCTTGGTGAACGGACAGAGAGTGAAGTATTACTACGGGGAGGCCACTGAACGCGCCAAGACCACCATCGATCTAGAAGAGGCTTGAGGAGAGCTTGCGTCGTGCCGCGACGTTAAATCAGGCGCTACTCAGGAGGCAACCCGTGTGAAACAAAAAAGTGTCGTGCCACGACCCTAACTAAGGCGCTAGATGGGAGGCAACCCACCAATTTGTAAAATATAAGTCATGTTTGTTCATGTTGCAGGAATTGAGCTGAATCAAAGAAAATAGACAAAGTGCCCAGTGAATTGCGCTATCTACCCGCGATGCGGGCAGATCGCTCACTGAAAAATCAGAAGTACCAGTGATTTACGCGATCCACCCGCGATGCGGACAGATCGCCTGATATCCTGCAGCTTCGCGCGATCCATCCGTGATGCGGACGTATCGCGCGGGTCGACCCGGTTTGTATGTTTTCGTTTCCCTGATATAGGATAGACACGACCCTCTTTTCATTTTTCATTCCCTAACCCTTCCCATTCCCTTTGTGTCCGAAACGAAAATCGCCCACACCTTCCCATTCCCTCCCTCTCACACATGAATTCAAATTGCACTCCATCCCACATCAACACCACAAGGTAAGTGTTCATCTTCTCTATTTTTTTCTCTCTCCTTACCATTGTGTTGGTTATGTGTAGAGTAGGGATATGGGTATGGGCGAATTAAGGGCGGGGATTGGTATTGCTTGTGTAATCAGTGTGAATGTGGCTAGAATGTGACTCCCATTGCATAAAGGAGGGTTTTTCAACCCCCCATTGGTACTCAAAGTTAAGGGACAATGTTTCGCTCACAAGGTGTTCGATAAAAATCCTGAACCGAGTTTTTGTGAAATTGTGATGTCTTGAGTAGCAATGTAACATTAACCGCGCATAGGAATCCTTGTGAAATTCATCTCACCACCCAATTCGAATTGTTAGGGAGGAACGGAAAATAGTGATTCTTGTTTCGTCCGAAGCAACATGACAATCGTGTGCCTTGTTTTTGTTTGCTAGATCCTGTAGGAGTAGTTAATTTCTTTTGACTTTTCTTTTCGCAATATAGTTGGAAGTAAGTGTGGGGTTGTTTCACGACCCCGTCATGACTAACCGAAACTTCTCGTTTGGTAATGCATTGTTTTGCAAGCAAAATGGTTCACGGCAACTCCAAAGGCAAAGCTGTCGCCTCCTCCTCCCAAGGTACAAAACGAGGGCGAGCGCAAAACCCGCCCAAAGAGAAAAAGGGGCAAACGTCTGGTAAAGGCAAGCATCCCGCGGTGGTTATTCCCCCAGCAACTAAAAGGACAACAAACCCCCATCTCTCGGGAGAAAGGGCGGAGTGGTATGCGGGGTTTGACACCTCGAAAGGGTACTACCATGAGCGGGCAATCAGTTGAGCCCCTTTGAAGAGGAACTTTGGGGATATCCATGACCGTATAGTTGCCATGGGATGGACATCTGTATTCGAACAACCGGGGCCTGTGAACATCTATTTGGTCCTGGGACTCTATGCGAGCGTCCCAACCCGTCTGCCTCGAGAATCTGTGCACTTTCGAAGAAATAGGGTGCCATTAACGGCATCAACCTTGTGCGGGGCAGTCGGAGTCCCGGATGTGCCTGTCGAGCCTTTACTAGAATTCATCAAAAGGCCGGACTATCGGGCTATCCGGGAAACGCTATGTGGATCCAACTCAAAAGCTCAATGGGACCCGATATTCAGGACCTATGCGGAAACACCGAAGTATGAGCATGAGCAACTTTTGTAGAGAGGCCCGAGTGTGGCTGCGCCTCCTAAATGCGAGAATAATGCCACTTGATCACTTCTCGGAGGTACAACGGGAGAGAGTGTGCATTGTGTACTTCCTGATGACAGGGCAGCCGGTAAACATAGGGTATTGGATGCTACAAGAAATCCGCCGAGTGCGGGCTGGGAAGTCGAAAAGGCTAAGCTATGGGAACACTCTCACTTCCTACCTAATGCGGCTCGACGGTGAGATAGTGTACTCCACTGATAGAGTACTTGCGGCGCCCGATGAACCGCTTGATATCTCCAATGTCATGGCCCCAGCAAGCGTATCCGGACATCACTTGACCCCGGCGGAGGAGAGGTCTGCCCAGTCAACCGTACTAGCTCAACTGTACTCAGGGATGATGGTTGCGAGTGACCACTTTAATATTGATCTGACCAGGGTTTTTATTGATAACCCACACACTCCACATTCTCGGGCATTGGTGGGAGAGCTATCTCAGTTACCCGCGGATGAGGACGAGAACTCAGCGGATCGAGTGATGGCCGCATGTGAAGAGGAGGAGGAGGCAGAGTCGCTGATGCAAGGCGACGACGAAGAGGATGAAGAGAATGTCGAGCCAGATGAGGGCGCGGCCGATGATGAGGACTTCCTAGATGAGGACGACTAGGCCCTAGTGGGCCCCAGGGAGTATTTCTTACCTCGCTTGTGCTTTATTTGTTTTCAAGTTTACCTGCATTGAGGGCAGTGCATACCTTTAAGTGTGGGGTGGGGAAATACGTCCCTGGTTTGTAACACCATGTTTTGAGGTTGCGGATGATGATTAGTATGCCGTAGGATTTTTTTTAGGATTTCTTTTTAGTTTTGCATCTTAGTGTCGAAAAAAAAAAGATTTTATTTTCTTTATTTTTCTTTGATAACTTCTTAAGTCCCTCATTAGTAGGCATTCATCATCCACCCCCTTTGGTTTTCTTATGGCCTCGGTTCTTTCCCGAGGAGGGGCCTTTGAACCAGGCATAGGTAGATTTTTTTTTTAGTCATAGGTAGGGCTGTTCCTGATGACGGGTGGATGACAACCTGCTTGAGGGAAAATCAGTCCGTAGGCTAAGAACATTCAAATGCTAGGTGCACGGGATAGGTAAAGTTTTGACATACGAACGACCCTGAAATGTTTTGTGAAAGCATGCCGTGAAACTGTATTACTTTTCTTGGAAGCACTTGAAAATGTTTTTTTTGTGGTGACTCGTATGACCCACTTGGCATTGTTGAGTTCCATTATGTTTGATTGTTTCGAGGGACAACCGGATCCCTCTTGCGTTGATTATGTGCCATGTGTGAGTAAGGTTTCATTTTTGAATCCATGTTTGGTATCGACATCTAGAACTTGCCCCGTGTGTTTACAAAGCGAAATGAAGTTGGTTGAGCCTAGAAAGTGATAGAGGCATTTCTTTGGTTAGTCACTAAAAAGCCTAAAACGCTATCCTACCAACTTGCAAATAGCACCCTAGTTAACCCTTTTGAGCTTTTAGCCTTTTCTTTGATAGCAGCTAATTAACCTTTACCCCTTCGTTCTATAAAACTTGATTTTTGATCCAAATACTCTCTGAGCACTTTAATCATTTACATGTATAATGGGAGTTGGGAGGAGAAATAAAGAGGGGAAATGGTTGTTAACTGTAATCTAGGAAGACAATAGGAGCACCGAATGAACAGAACTAAATTCACGTGTTAGTGGGAAAAGAAAAAAAAATGTAGCGAAAAAGTTTCCCTTCTAACGTGTATAACTTCTAAAAAGAGTGGTGCTAGAACAAATAAAATGGGTGAATTGGGAGAAATTGAAAGGTTGGTTGGTGTTGAATAAGGACTAATGAAGAAATTGGGCAAGAATGACGAATGTATGAGTATTAAAGTGCTTAGGGAGGTTAGTCACTATTACCCAAATAATTCCTACCCGTCCCATAGCCTACATTACAACCCTCGAAGTCCTACTTGATTCCAGGTTCGTCTTACTTGTATTAGTAGAGTGGTTACACTACGGGCAAGCATATGGTATGTTGTACTTTACATGTGATATTCTTTGTGAGAGTGAGTGCATTTATTGATTTCAGGTCCATTGAGTTAAACATATGATTCTTGATGAGATATGGACTATTTTGTTGTGGTGAGGGCACATAATTAGCAATAGAGAGGTGAAGTGCTGATTTCTTGATCATAAGGTTGCCTATATGCGTTAAAGTGGTGTTGTTGAGTCAACTGTTTTGAAATTCGAAATGTTTTCATTGAAAAGAAGTACTTGGTGTTGAAAATGAGTTTTGTTTTTGAACCTCTGGCATGGCTTTCGCAATCTGGGTTGTGGGTTTGTTTTGAAAATCTCGTTTCAAGAGTTAGCCATACTAGCTGAATCCCGTTGCAGACCTGTTTGAATGAGTGATCTAGAAGTGTAGTCTGATGTTGGTTTGTGTTTGCCCGAGGGCGAGCAAAGTCTAAGTGGGGGGTGGTGATATTTGGCACAAATATCATATTTTGTGTCGTATTACAACTTCTTCTTATGACTTTTATCACTTAATTCATGAGGTAACCGTCGTATTTGAACTTATGTCGTTGCATTTCATGTCTATAGGTACGATGACAACAAACGATGGAAAATGTGCTTAAAATGATTGAAAGTCGTAGCAGATGTTGATCGGCTGAGGCGACAAGTCGATTACCGCAAAGGATGAACTAACGGAAGAGTAATCATTTACAGAACCCCGCTTTCCTTCCGCATCGCGGAAGGATCGCGCGAAGCTTCAGAACTTCAGGCCATCAACACGCATCGCGTGAAGAAAGTGGAACAACCAAACTCAGTCATCAGACTCCGCGATCGACTCGCATCGCGGGGAAAAAGCGAATAGCTGCAGAACCTTGCGCGATCCTTCCGCGATGCGGAAGGAAAGCTGGACTCTGCGGATTTTTTGTTTTTTCCCGATTAGACTAGGATTTGGATTCTTTATGTATTATTTTTACCCTAGCCTATATATACTCGTTTTTATAGCTGAGAACGGTATTCTGGGATTATTCAAGGATTTGTAAGCCACCGTTCTCCTTTTTCTTTTTCTAGGTTATTTTATTTTTCATCTTTTTCAACCCTAGTTTATTCATGGCTTGTTTTGTCTATGATCGAACCATGAGTAGCTAATCTCCTAATTCTAGGGTTGTGGCGAAAGACTTGAAAGTTGATGTGATGACAATTATTATCTATTGATTTTCCATATTGTGGGTTGCTTATTTATTCTTGGTTTTAATTGTTTGATTATCTGGCCAATAGTTAGACACTATCTGTGGTGCGTGGATTGAACTTGAGAAAGGGAATTCACGTACGTAATAAGAATAAATAGAGTTTGTTCGATTTAATCGTTTTGCTACTGAGGATAGAGATATACCCGTTAGCCCTACTTAGTTGAATACGGTGGAATAAAGGCGTTCTTGTTACATCTGATGACCATAAAGATATAGGCATTAAGGTAACATATACAGGCTTGTGAGTAGTTCGAGAGAATATCATAAAGCATAATCAACCCGTCAACTAGTAACCCCGGAAATAAAATAGGTGGAATTGTCTGAAGATCAACTGGATTGTCGAAAGCCATAACCCTAGATCTTTCTCTCATCTGAAAATTCTTACAATCTTTGTCAAGATAGTCCCAGTCACAAAAACACCCATCACAAATTGTTTACTTTTCAGTTTTAGTTTAGTACAACAAACATCTTGATTTTCACTTTCTTGAATAGTTTCATTCGAATTTGAATTAGTTTAACAGTAGAATCTAAGTCTCTGTGGGATCGATATCTGGACTTAACAGTCTATATTACTTGTACGACCACGTATACTTGCGTGTGCGTTTGGGAGCAACAGCTTCGTACGGTGCCATCTGAATGCTGGAGTGATAACTGTTATTATAAGCAAATTCAATAAGCGGCAAATGATCATCCCAGCTGCCTCTGAAATCAATAACGCAGGCCCGCAACTAAGGATGAAATGCTGTACTAAGGCTCACCTGAGTCCCTAATCCCTCCTGGAATGACCTCCAGAAATTTGCTGTAAACTGGGCACCTCGGTCAGTAATAATAGATACAGGGACTCCGTGAAGTCTGACTATCTCTCTGATGTATATTAGCATAATCCTCAGCCGAATAAGTAGTCCGGACTGGGAGAAAGTGGGCTGATTTCCTCAATCTGTCAACAATAACCCAAATAGAATCATACCTACGTGGAGTGCGCGGTAACCCAACAATGAAATCCATATTAATCATCTCCTATTTCCAGGCTGGAATTTCCATCTCCTGTAATAATCCACCGGGCTTCTGATGTTCAATTTTAACTTGTTGACAATTCGGGCACTGACCAACGAACTCAGCAATATCTTTCTTCATACCGTCCCACCAATACAAACACCTGAGATCATGATACATTTTTGTGGAACCAGGGCGCACAGAATACCGTGCATTATGCGCCTCGCCCATGATTTGTCGCCGTAGGCCAGCAACATCCGGTACACAAAATCTGCCTTCATATAATAATACCCATTCAGGCGATATTTCAAACGGAGTCTTTTCTTTATTAAGGGCCACATTTCTGTACTGAACCAGAATAGGATCTTCGAACTGATGCCGCTTTACTTCTTCTATAATTGATGATTCAGCAACTGCCCGAACAGAAATCACAGTATCTCCAGAATCTGCCAACCGAACTCCAAGGCTGGCTAACTGATGAATTTCACGAATCAAGTCTTTCTTACCAGATGGTACACCAGCCAAACTGCCCATGGACTTGCGGCTAAGTGCATCCGCTACCACATTGGCTTTCCCAGGATGGTACAGAATATCAACGTCGTAATCTTTCAATAATTCAAGCCATCTTCTCTGCCGCAAATTTAGTTCTTTCTGTTTAAAGATATACTGGAGACTTTTATGGTCTGTATAAATATCAACGTGGACCCCTTATAAGTAATGCCGCCAAATCTTCAAAGCATGAATCACCGCGGCTAACTCAAGATCATGAGTGGGATCATTCTTCTCGTGCGGTCTGAGCTGCCGGGAAGCATAGGCTATGACTCGACCGTGCTGCATCAACACGCAACCTATCCCAATACCAGAGGCATCACAATAGACAACATACCCGTCTGACCCTTCTGGAAGAGCTAAAACTGGAGCTGTAATTAATTTTTCTTTCAGCATCTGAAAGCTGCGCTCACAGGCATCAGTCCACTGAAATTTCGCTGCTTTCTGAGTAAGCTTCGTCAGTGGTGTTGCTATAGAAGAAAATTTCTCCACGAACCTTCGATAATATCTGGCTAGCCCCAGAAAACTGCGTACCTCTGTTGGTGTAGTAGGCCTGGGCCAATTCTGTACAGCTTCAATCTTCTGCGTATCGACCCGAATACCATCTGCTCCGACAATATGCCCCAAGAATTCCACAGAAGTTAACCAGAATTCACATTTGGAAAATTTAGCATATAATTTTTGTTGCCGAAGAATGCCAAGCACTGTTCTCAAATGATCTGAATGCTCCTCTGCTGATCGTGAATAAATAAAAATATCATCGATAAACACAATCACGAACATATCCAGGAAAGGCCGAAATACCCGATTCATCAGATCCATGAATACCGCTGGAGCATTAGTCAGCCCGAAAGACATCACTCTGAATTCATAATGCCCGTACCGGGTCCTGAAAGCAGTCTTCGGGATATCTGATTCTCGCACTCGCACCTGATGATAACCCGAGCGCAAATCTATCTTTGAAAAATATTTGGAACCCTGCAACTGATTAAACAAATCATCAATCCGGGGAAGGGGATATTTATTCTTTATAGTCACCTTATTTAATTGTCGATAATCAATACACATTCGTAGTGACCCATCTTTCTTTCTTACAAATAATACTGGTGCTCCACAGGGTGATGTACTGGGTCTGATAAAGCCTTTATCTAACAGATCTTTCAGCTGCTCTTTCAATTCCTTCAATTCAGCCGGTGCCATTCTGTACGGAGGAATAGATATAGGCTGCGTATCCGACAACAAGTCTATAGTGAAATCTATCTCCCGTTCAGGCGGAAGACCCGGAAGCTCATCTGGGAATACATCTGGGAATTCATTAACAACCGGAACAGACTGAAGAGTAGGTGTCTCGGCGGTAGTATCGTGCACACGAACCAGATGGTAGATATAACCTTTCTGAATCATCTTCTTAGCCTTGAGGTACGAAATAAACTTACCCCTCGGCGACGCTGTAGACCCGAACCACTCTATAACTGGTTCTCCTGGAAACTGAAAACAGACTACCTTTTTCTGGCAGTCAACGTTAGCATAACAGGAAGCTAACCAGTCCATGCCCATAATGACATCGAATTCCAGCATATCTAACTCTACCAAATCAGCTTTAGTGCAGCGATCATATATAGTCACACAACAATCCCTATATACCTGCCTCGCTACAATACAGTCCCCAACCGGTGTAGCTACTTCAAATGGCTCTCTAGGCTCAGACACTATCCCAATTTTACTAGCAACGAGCGGGGAAATATATGATAAAGTAGAACCAGGATCAATCAGTGCATATACAGATCGGGAGAAAACTAGTAATGTACCTGTGACGACATTCGGCGAAGCCTCCTGGTCCTGGCGACTGGCTAATGCATATATGCGGTTCGAGGGACCGCTAGAACCTGAAGCACTGCCACGGCCTCGACCGCGACCTGCCGGTGCCGGCATACCTCGCCCCGCAGGGCACGCAACTGATGGAGCAGATGATGAACCAGCGGCTGATCCCGTCGGCTGAGCTACACCACCTGAACCGCTCGCCAACGGACAATCTCGCATGATATGTCCCTGACCGCCGCATGAAAAACAGGCTCCAGTAACTCGATAACACTTCCCCGGGTGCGATTTCCCGCAATGAGAACAACGGGGCCTGGGTGGTCTGGGCTGACTGGGACCTCTGGATATCTGTGACCCTGACGCTCTGGAGCTCTGACCGGCCCCAGACTATCCTGCACTGTCAAATCTCCTGCCGGCTGACTGTGTACCCCGGCCTGACGGAGGAAGATATCTGCCTGACTACTGCTGCTGAGGCTGTCCGCCTCGAGGATCTCCAGAATAGCCTGTGGATCTGGCCCTCTTGGGCGGCCTCCTGTCCCGATCTCTGCTGGAATAATCGGCCCTGTGTCGGTCCTCCATACCCAGGGCATAAGCCTGTAGTCGGGCGATATCCATGTCTGTCTGCAATGCCACCGCCATACAGCCATCAATCAAGTAGCGGTCTAACCAAACCACGTATCTGTGCATCCGATCGGCCATATCTGCTACTATGGCAGGTGCATACCGGGCCAAAGAATCAAACTCCATATTATACTCACGAACGCTCCGACCCCTCTGCTGCAGATGCAAAAATCGGTCAACCCGCGCCCGCCGTAACTCTGGGGGAAAAAAGTGGCGGGTAAAAGCAGCCACGAACTCGTCCCAAGTAGCTGGGGAAGCACCCTCACCCCTGGATAGCTCCCAGGACTCGTACCAGTTAGCAGCAACATCCCGCAATCTGTGCGCGGCCAACTCGACAGACTCGGTCTCTGAAGCCCTGACCAAATCTAATGAGTGTCGCATCCCCCGAATAAAGTCATGGGGGTCCTCGTCGGGCTTAGACCCGAAAAACTCTGGGGGGCCACATAATAGAAACTCTCGAACCCTCAGGCTGTCACGCCTGTCATCATCATCATCATCATCATCATCTCTCCGCCCGCGTCTGCGAGCCTGCCCCGCTACCAACGTAGTCAACAACTGCACGGCCTCTCTCAGTGTCCTGTCCTCCGCCCCTGGCTGAGGAGCTGGAGGCTCGGGTGCGGGTACTCGGGCCCCTGGAGCTACTGATGGACCTGCTCCAGGCTCCGCCGGTGGTGGTGTAGCGGACCCCTCTGAATGGGGCACAACCTCGGGCAGATCATAAGCACGGGCCCGGGTAACTCGCTGTGCCTGACTGGTCTCTCCTATCCCTGCCTTGCCCTTCTAGGCCACCAAAACAGACGGACCGCATTAAGACGCAAATCGTAAACAAACAGATACATATAGGACCCTCGACCCACATATATGACTACAGGCCTCTACAAATCCAAAACGAAGAGGAAGACATATGACGGGACAGGGCCCCGCCGTACCTAAATAGTCAGATATACAGAAGTATATGTACAGTAAAAGACATATATACCAAAATGTGGGCTCCGGATGAAAGGGAGCACTCCGAAATAGCAGAAAGTGGAGCCTACAGTGGTGGATCACCGGTGTCTGTACCTGCGGGCATGAAACGCAGCCCCCGAAAAAAGGGGGTCAGCACGAAAGATGTACTGAGTATGTAAAGCATAGAGTACAGAAATATAAGCCACAACTGAAAACAGACAGGATACAAATGGGGAAATACTGAACAGTATATCAAAATCTGTACTGAAAACATATATACATAATGCAAATAAAATCATGCAAAAGCTCAGGAACGTGGTCACCACTCCGACGCTAGTGCAACACAGCATAACAACAGAAGGTTCAAATCTCCGTACATCCCCGAACACACATATCATCATAACATATCACCAGCCATATCACAGCATAACTCCAAACGGAACCCGGCCCTATGGCGAGGTCTCGGGAACCGTAACACAGCATACGGCCGAATCTATCATAGCGCGCACGAACCATAACCGGCCCGGGAACCGGTGAACGAAGTCATAATAAGGGCACGAGCGGAGTCGTGAGCAAACAATGCAATTTATATATCAAAACGCCTTTTGAAGCTTGACAATATCATATGCTAACTCATTAGTCAAGTAGTTCGAACAATTAGTCAATACGGGGTTCGTTTCACAAAAGTATTTCCAAAATAGTATTTATGGTTCAAAATATAATTAAGAATATCGTGGCAGTCAAAACATTATTTTGTGATAGCCAAATTCAAAAACAAAAGTGCGTTGCCGACATTATACAAAAATGAGACTAATAGAGCAAACAAGGGAGTCTCGATGTTAGCGGGCCCACCTCGGGTCAAGTCGAGGTGGCGGTCATGATTCACGGACATTTGGGGTCTATGGGATCATACATGAAGGTTTCGAAGCGATTCGATTACATTTGCATAAGTTTCGGACGTTTGATTACTTTTCAACCAAAATGAGAGCTTCAAGGTTCAATTCAATTGAATGAATAGTGCTCGATTTCCAATTCGGATTTCCAGGAACAGAATTGCCCCCGGGGCTCCGATATCGACCTAGGATACTTAAGACATGCCAAAAGAAGGAATAGGGTAGCCTTACATACCTTATATGCGTCTTACGCTCGTCAAAACTCAAATCCCGTTTCGCTCAGAATCTACAAATGGTCAAAGTTACCAATTAGGAATTACAAGACTTCAAGAATTCATTTAACTTTATATTCGTCTACCGAAATTTCGGCAGCACTTCCCCTATACATATAACATCCCCGAGGTTTAGCTCGGCTCAATATCAACAACAACAACCCAACAATACCAAATGAATCAAGAATCACAACAAAATAGGTTCTAGCATCAATATTCTTCCTTTCTACATAAGGCGACAACTTCCATTCAAACTCCACAATATCAAACTAATATCAACATTATCATATTCATTTACTCATTCAAGGTTATTCAAACGTATTTCAATAGCGTTCCAAGCAATATACATGGATTCAAGTATGCCGCCAATTTCCATATTCTATCCAAAACTTCAACAAATGCGACAAACCTACCAACTTGCATTGTTTTCATCCAAATTCGTTAGCAACAATATTAATTCTCATTCTAGAATCTTACTTTCACAATTATATAAAAATCATATAAAATCACATAATTTCCCATATCAACATACAACCAACTCCAATGCCAACTCACTTCGTCAAACCTTTATTTACATCATAAATGCCACAACGACACAACTAACGAACTAAATAGAATTTAATCCATTACTCTTACACCACAAAGTGGCTCACGGCCACATACCACTTCACACACATGCACGGCTACTCACAACACAACACAATTCCATAATCTTCATGCAACTCTAATCACTATAATATATATATCCATTCCATAACATAAAAACATAAAAATCTTACCTTTTTCTTGAAATTCCGACTTGCCGCAAACGTCGCTCTCTCGCTTAACTAATTGTATCACGTCGGAGAGCGTCTTGCATACTCTACGAATACAAGAAGAACAAGATTTTTAAGACCAAGATCAAGACTAGAATTTTTTTTTTCTTTTCCTATAGGGTTCGGCCGAGAGCCTTTTTTGAGCTCAAAGGTGAGTTCAATTGTTTTGTTTCTTGATCTTTCTATGGATATACATGAATAAATAGCTTGATGATTAAGTGATCACATGAAACTCACATGACCATTAAATGGGGCTTGGGCCAAGGCCTCTTGGCCGGCCACCCCTTGGTCTTGGGCCCAAATTTTTCTCTAATTTTTCTTGAGCCCAATTCGTTAAAATCTCGTTTTGTAATTCCCGAAACAATTTTCCAAAATTCCAATTTTTTTTTTCCCTTGGCCTCCCCCGATGTCTTCGCACCAATACTTCCACAAACAACATATCAAAATATTGCCTTATAACATACAAGTTCTAATTATTTTCAAGATTTCCGATTATGCGAAAGCACGGGACATAACACCTAGCTTAATCCATGAATCATGAATTCTTCCTCATGAGTTCTCATTATGTTCATATGAAACTGTATGATTTTATTTTGCAAGTTACAAGCATGTTTTCAAGTCAATTACAAATATATGATTATGAACTATTGTATTACTCATAAATCAAGAACATGTTTACAACCTATTTCATGAAACCATGCTTACACGTTATTCCGTGAAATTATGATTACAAGACAAGTACAAGTTAATTCACGAAAGTCATGGGCTTCTTAGCCAACTATATTATGTTCATGTTTTGGGAGTTGCACGAATTACCGAGAAGGCTCAGATAGCCTGAAACTATGTAGCCACCATAGGACAAGGATCGCTCCGCCCAGTTAGGACGATACCTTAATTTTTCACTGAATGGATCCATCAGGTACGTTACCACCTTATACCCTAGCAAGGTATAAGGGCTCTGCTGGTCCGGCGAGGTACCAGACTCCACGTATCCACGTGGTGATATCATGTGTCAGTTTATGAAATGTTCTCCCTACTTATCATGTTTTACTCATGTTATATATATATGTACTCATGCTCATGCTCATGCTCATGTTCATGTCCAAGTTTTCAGTTTCAGTTCTTATCATGTTATTCCATGTCCCATGTTGTTTCTTTCGGTTGCTTTACATACCAGTACATTCAATGTGCTGACGTCCTATTTTATTGCCCGGGGGCCTGCATTTCACAATGCAGGTACTGATATACAGGACGACACATCTGCTCAGTAGGACAACATTCGTATCAGCTTATTGGTGAGCCCCATCTCACTCGGGGTTTAGTCAACTTTTGTTTTATGATTAATTATGCATCTAAAGGTATGCTGGGGGCCTTGTCCCAGTAAGTATGTTTTCCAGTCAGACTCATGATAGAGATTTCATAGACTAGACAAGTCAGTTATGTCATGTCAGACATTTGGAGTCGTATAGCCATTTTGGCTCACTCATGTTTAAACAAGTATTTTATTAAGTATTATGACTTACCATGTTTTATAAAGGCTCATCATGCATTCACGTTATATTCCGCTTATGTTATGTATCATGATGATTCAACAAGCCATGTGGTTCGCTCGGTCACATGCAGTCAGGCACCGAGTGCCGTGTTACGTCCAGGCCATGGTTCGGGGCGTGACATCCAAGTCCAGGGATGTCACCAGTTCATAGTTCAGATCTTGAAGGAGACATGAAAATTTTTCAAAACAGTGCATTTCAAGACTCGCAGGATCCAAATGATATAGATTCGGGAATGAGTTTTGATTCAATTGCACTACATAATTTAGACACGTAAGAGAGATAAATTAATGGAAGAAATAATCATGATAGACAAAGACAAAGAAAAAGGCAGATTCATGGAAAAAGCAAAAAGAACTAGAAGACAATATCAATAAAGTGGCTTTATTAAAGCAACTTTAAGCTACAACAAAGGACAGATCAGCAAAGGACAATAATATGAAATTTCTTCTGAAAGTTTCACGTGTCGATGGGGCCCAAAGAGCACCTGGCTAAACTCAAAAGATTCTTTAATAATTTGAAATCTGGAGTTGAAGTCCGCCAGATGCCTATATATAGAGACCATTCGGTGAAGAAGGGATCATCAACAACACTCACGACCAAATATATATAGAGAGAGAGAGAGAGCGTGAAAAGCAATAAAAAAAGGTCTCATTTTTCTAAAACATCAAATATTATGAAATAAATTCAATTTTCAAAAACAATTGATATTGCGGACTAGATATAGTATTACTGTTTGTAGTGTTGAATACTTTTTCTGCTATGTTTTTTTAAAATAATTTTTAATAATCTTTAGGTGTAAAAGTTATTTTTAATCACTTCTTTTGTTTAATAAGTAACTGATTCTCGTATTTCAACATTTATCATGATTAACAGTACCGTGCTAGTTCTAGTTGTTTGATAATGGCAACCTTCCTAGTAAATAGAAGCTACTTGATAAAAACGTACTCAGTAGTGTCCTGTTTTTGCACTCTTCCGATTTAGTATAGTTCCGTGAACCATCAGCACCTTCGTACAAATTATGTATGCAATCAAGTTTTGAGTTGCAACATAAAAGCTTTACGACAGCCCCTAAAGAGAATGCGAGGAAACTGTAAAGGAGGTCTACAAGCTCGACCCCAGCTTCTTCTGTATATAACACTTTCTTCTTACTTTTGCTAATTATATGCTGCATGTCTCATAACTCAAATAGTATGAGCATGATGTTTATAGTTAGCTTATAGTATCATCAGAGCATGGTATCCGGAACTCTATGCATGCGCAAATACGACAAATTTTAAGAATTTAAAATAGAAATATGAATCACGCCAAATTCACAATTTCTTGATTAAACAGATGGTATAAAATTGAATTACTTAATGCCAAATCAGTTTTAGGTGTGGTAAACAAATGTCGTCTCAGATTTGCATATTCGGTGTGAAGTACATAGAAATGGACCTCAATAGTTTCTAAAGTACTGGTGCTGAGTTGAAACAAACACACTCAGCATAAGTAATCAAGCAACAATAATAATTCTCGATATAGAGTATATGCATGTGTGGTTAGTCTCTTGTATATGTTCTGAATTTAACTTTTGGCCCATGGATTAGTTTAGCACAGCCTTTTGATAATAGTTTCAGTGATGTCATTAGAATCAGATGTATGAGAATAATAAAATTTCCTAACTAACAATGTTCTTATAATCACCATCTCCTAAGAAAAGATATAGTAGCAGTATTGTTAGAATCATTACTATAGTATATGGTCTTCGTGGTTGATAGAATGTGCATTCAACACCAGTAGTGCGGACATCACAATGCCTACAAAAGTGTTTTTAATTGAGAACGGATAAGTAATCGATTCTTTTAAACTACGTCATAAATGATTTTGACTATTACTCATCTGGAATGTATTCTGCTGTAGTCTTTCATTTTTGAGCTATTAAAAACTCTGGGCTCAGTTATGTCTCAGCTTAGAGGCTGTAGCATCTTAGATCTTGAGTCGTGACAGAACAACACAGTGTAATAACAAAATCCAACAGAGAGCAGGGCTGCCTTATGTTCTAAAGGGACGTTGGATATAAATACAAGCAGCATACAAGAGATGATGCTATGTTCTAAAGGGATGTTGGATAGAAAAAACATAAGTACGTGTGGTAAGCTGAAACCTTAACACAGTCAGCATAGGTAAACAAGCAACATACAAGAGTGAAGAGATGATGGTTCGATTATGTTCCACCTAGTAGCGACTACTGACAATATGGAGCCTAATCTTTTTAAGTTTTGAAAGAGCATCTTCCATGCTAATTCTTGCATCAGGTCTCACTAAAGTGCAGCTCAAAGCTAATTCCATGATAGATAACATACATTGCATCTTTACTTCGATTTGATCATCCCTTGGCGATACCAAAATAGAATCCAACACCTTATGAATTCCACTTGGGAAGGAATCACTAACCCAACGTTGTATGCTCAATTCTCCAGTAAATATCTCATCACTTGGTCTCATCCTTGTAAACGTCTCCATTATCAAGATGCCAAAACTGTAAACATCACTGCTTGTGGATACTATTCCATCTTGACCATACTCTGCAATAGCAATCGGAAATGATCATAAAAGATTCCTAGTTAAAATGGAGTAAGCAAAAACTGAGAGTGTCAATCCAGATCTAGGGCAACGAATTGTTTTGATCATTTAAACGATATAAGAGAACTCTAAAAAATTCTGATATACCTGGAGCAATATATCCAATGGTTGCAACTGTCCTTGTTTGAACAAAAGCCTCCCCTGCACCTAACAATTTTGCAATGCCAAAATCACTAACATGACCAACCATTTCTTGATCTAGCAAGACATTGGTTGGCTTCAAGTCACAATGCACAACAGGTGCTGAATAGCCATTGTGGAGATAGTCCATTGCAGATGCAACATCTATCATTATATCTAATCTCTGCAATAAGTCCAAGAACAAGTTGTGAGAGTATAACCAGTTATCAAGTGTCCCATTGGGCATGTATTCCAACACCAGGGCTTTGAAATCAAGGTTGGAACAACTCGTTATGACTTTGATCAGATTTCTGTGGCGAAGGCTCCGTAGTATCTCACATTCTGTGTCAAAACTTTTGAATGCACCCTCCCATTGGATATTGAAGACCTTTGCTGCGAAAAGGGTACCATCTTTAAATATCCCCTTGTAGACCATGCTGAAACTCCCATTACCAAGCAAGTTGCTTTCGTTGAATCCTTCTGTTGCATGTTCAAGTTCATAATAGGAAACTCTTTCATGTCCTTTTACCAAAGACACATCTGCTTGACCTATATTCTTCTTTGTCCTTAGCAAACGTAAAAATACATACGCGAGGGCTAATACGAGAAATGGCAGACCCACTATCAAAATGATGTACAAAAAAAAGAATGTCTTTTTCCTCTTGGAAGATTGGATGGCACATGGTTTCACGTTAAACCGGGAGTCACCACAAAGTGCATCATTGGACAAGAAAGATTGACCTGTAGTATTTGCAAAATAACCACCGGTGGGAATCTCTCCACTAAGTTTATTGAATGAGAAGTTTAGGTATTTGAGATACACAAGAGCTTCTAAAGATTTTGGAATTTCACCACTAAGATTGTTATAGCAAAGATCCAAGAATTCCAATGCCAACATTTTGCCAAACGAATTTGGAATAGGCCCGTCTAATCTATTATGTGCCAGAGAAAGATTAATCAATTTGTCTAGACCCCCTAGAGTGGTAGGAATCTTACCAGAAAATTCATTTTTTGACAAATCAATCACTGCTGCAGCCTTTAAATTTCCAATTTCAAGTGGAATTTTCCCACTTAATAAATTGGATGAAACGTTGAATACTAGGAGATCTTGAAGGCTCCCCAAGCTTGCAGGTAAGCTTGAATTCAGCATGTTGTTATCTAGATTAAGATACCTCAAACTAGTAACTTCTCCTAAGCATGGTGGCACGGAACCTGAAAACTGATTTCCTGACAAGTCTATTGCACCGAGATTCTTTAAACTGCATATAACATCTGGTATGGTTCCTTCTATCTTGTTTCTTTGTAGGTAAAATTCCTGAAGGTTCAACATGCCTTGGAGAGTATTTGGAATATGACCAGTAAACTCATTGTTAAACAAACTCATATGTATCACTCCAGTAAGATTACCAATTTCTCGAGGAATGACACCCTTAAGTTTACAACCACCTCCTTTAAACAAATTTAGAGAGTTGGAGAAATTCCCTATAGATGCGGACAAAACACCATCCAACGGATTATCAACAACCAAGAGTACTCTTAGTTTCCTACAATTTGTTAATGATGTAAGGAAGCTCAATGTTGAATCACTGAAAAGATTATTCCCCTCCAAGTTTAGAATCTCGAGGTATTCTAAATTACCAAGTGATTCAGGAATTGGACCTGTGAAACTGTTGGATGAGAGATCAAGCATTCTGAGTCTTGAAGAATTTGAGATTGAAGTAGAGATAAAACCACTCAGGTGGTTTCCCCCACAAGAAAGTTCTTCTAGGACGGGCATTCCACGGCCTAAATCTAAAAGAGGAGTACCTGAAAGCTTGTTTGTCCCAAGATCTAGGATCTTCAGTGTTGACATGTTGAAAATGCTTGCAGGGACAGAACCAGTAAACTCATTCTCGGCTAAAGACAGCACTTGTAGTTTCTTTAGATTACCTAGCTCCACTGGTATCTCTCCTGTTAAATTGGGGAAATGTATGAGTACCGGATGGACTAGAACTAAGCAAGCTACAATATCCCAGAGTTATGTTATAACATCCCATATTGTTCTCCATCACTCATGAACAAATTACTGAAGTGAACATGTAATACAGCTCTATCTGAACTATTGAAAATTACTAAATCAATATATCAATGAATCTAACTATGCATAGTTTTAGTTTGGATCAACAATATAAATCCCTTATTCAAATAATTTTATTAGATTATCTATGCTAGTAACATACCACGGTCTTCCTAATCCATGTAGTTACATTATTTCTATGCTGACTACGTTTGAAAAACCTATATAGGTAGAGCTAATTTGATTAAATCAAGAATAAGGTAGAACTATTGGGTGTTCTCATTTTTTAAGATCCTAATATGAAAAACGAAGTATTTACTCTGAAATATTTAAAGTAAATTTTTAAGAACACATTAACTTAAGAATGCGTAAGGAACCGAAAATAATCGGTAACTATGCTGTTAATGGGAGAATAGAGCCCTCATTTCAGAAAAATTGTTGTACTTTTAAATGCTGCTTTGGCATTTTGCACCACATCTTTTCTCGTTTTCCGTTTTCCTTCTTATTTTATTAATGTGACACCTATTACCAACTATTCAAAATACGGTATTGTTGTGATGAAAGAGGGAAATGGAAGAAATTTGATCTCTTGTATAGAAATATCATACCTTCCAAATGCAGAGCTGCAAAATTTAATAGTGTAAGAGCTGTTAAGTTGGCTAGCTCTCTTGGTACAGTTCCAATAAACTCATTTTTACACAATGCCAAAACTTGAAGCTTTTTGCATTTCTCCAGGTTTGGTGGAATCACTCCATCTAGGGAGTTGCCTCCGAGGTAAAGCCCTTCCAAGTTTGGAAGATGGTCACATATAGATGTGGGAAGCTTACCAGTAAGATTGTTATGGGAAAGAGCAATGATTCGCATCGTTGTAATGTTGAAGATTGATGTTGGTATAGAGCCAGTAAGCTGATTACATTGCAAGTCTAGGATAGTCAAGTAACGAAGATAACCGATTTCCCGATGGATCTCTCTTTTGAGAAAATTTCTATTCATTCTCAACACTTCTAGCTTTGTTAGATTGGAAAGGGAAGATGGAATTTCCCCCCAAAATTGATTCATCGAAAGGTACATGTATTGAAGGTTAGGTAAGAAACTTAAAAATGATGGAATGGAACCAGTGAAGTTATTGCTTGTGACATTAATCAATTTCAACCTCTGCAAATGAGCCAACTCTTCTGGGAAATCTCCATGGAAAGTGTTGTTACTGATGTCGAGGGAGATGAGAAATGAGAGGTTTCCAAGGTGTGGAGGAATGGTACCATGAAGTTGCATGCTAGAAATGTTTAAAGCAGTGACTCGATTGTGGCGGGAGCCGCAAGTGATTCCGATCCAGCTGCATATTGGGCTGGAAGAGGACCAGTTGCTTTGTAAGATGTTATGAGGAGAAGAAATGTGTGATTTCAGTGCAAGAAGAGCAACTTCATCAGTGCTAATATTAGGAACACTAGCAAGTGAAGTATTGTGATGAAGCAGAATGAAAACTGCTAGACCAAAGAGAAGATTGCAACTTCTGTCCATAACTATATGACAAGTAGATTTCTCTTTATTACTTGTTGAGCTAAAACAAGAATTGATATAGAATGCAAAACAATGATCTTAGAAAATCTATTTAACGATTTCAAATCCATTGTATACTGTTTTTAGTCAGTCAATTAACCTCTCGACAGGGGAAGTTGTTAAATGCATGGCATTATGCAAAACATTCTTCAAGTCGAATAAAGAAGTTAAAACTTTTCAAAAGTTTGGTTGGGTCCCACGGTAGTTAAAGTTATTTGCATTTGCACTGTTAGGCACTATTTTTAAATTTACATGTTTTTCTATGATCTTAGTTGGCTTATTGATAATATTAAATTCATTAATGGACTCCCATATACTGTTCTTACTGTCTGGAGTGTTCTTTTTTTGGTTTAGACTTAAAAGAGTTTGGATTTTTAGTACAACAAATTGTATTAGTTGAATTGTCAATAGTCAAGGTCTCCTCTACCACGCCACTCAAAAATAAAGCCAGTATAGTTGTTGATGAAAAAAAAAAAAGTTTTCCGAAATTCCTAAAGTCACTCTTAGATAAATACTTATTTAAAAAAAATATAAAATTAATTAGTCTATGTATTTTAGTGGTGAAATTGAATACTTGAAATTCAAGAAATTCTCACTTTTCTTCCTGAGAAATAATTGAAGTGACTATTTTAGCATGAGAGAATTGCAAAAGGGTAACTAAACTTTATCATTGATGCACAAGAACAACCCAAATTCACCTAAAGTTAAAAAGATATATAAGTCAAGTAGAAACAGTGAAAGCCTTACAAATGACTCTATACTAAAAAACTTGAAGGCTAGTGACTTTTAAAACCACTTCTGAAGATTCTGTTTTTACTTATACCCTTACCATTGTTCCCTTGGCAAAAAGATACAAAATAACATTTTTGCAACCAATATCATAGATTCACACTCTCCACTCAAGTTTATATTTTGTAAAAAGAGACCCACCACTTTAAATTTTGTAAAAAACTTTCATGCTCAACGTGAAGAAATTATCCATGTCATGTGGAAGGATTAGATTTAAAAAATAGCTAGCTAGTTACTACTATTGTTGTCTTTTTGGACTAGTGGATCTTTGTAAAATTATGTATATTTGAAAGTTTGTAATAACATTGTAAGCATTTATTTATAAAAGGATTATGGAGATATGCAATTTATTAATGTGGCGCCTTAGGATATTCCGATACCTTGTTTATGAACGATTGTATAAGAGTTGGAAAAGTTTTGATAGGTTTCAGTTTTCATGTTTATGAAAAAAACACAACATAAGAAATTCAAATTGCACATTCAAATAAAATTTCAACTCTAAATCAACCTAATTTCAAATCAACATAATATCAATTCACTGACATGTCCAAATGGCCCTAAGTTGTAAAAGCTAATTGAGAAACTAATCAAAGGTAATCGTTTACATGGTATTTGTGATTAGGGCTGCTTATCGGGCGGATTGGGCTGATAACTACGCTTAACGGTTTGGCTTAACGGTTATCGGCTTTTAAAAGTACTAATCCGCTAGCCAACCGATAAGATATCGGTTGGTTCGGTATCAGGTTAGCAATTATTGGACGGTTATCGGGCGGTGTATCGGTTAAATTACGTAACTACTATCATTTTTTTTTGCCTCGAAAGACAAACGTTTTATTCATAATTTAACAACTAGGAAGTCAATTAAGCCCCATAGCCACAGGGCAAGACTTAATAGTTAAGAATTCACAAGTTTAATCTCAACCCTTCCGATGGTGATCACTTCACCACCTTTATCTGGAACCACAATTATTGCAATAGTAACTTCCAACACAAAATAATAATAATAATAATAATAATAATAATAATAATAATTTATGGTTAATGGAAGAGTTTACTGAAGATAATTACTCATGGTTCAGACTTTTCGCTTTAGTGCTTTAGCTTTAGATTTTAGTGTTTTAGGTTTACATTACATATTTTATATGTTTAGGGGTAAAAATATAAATATGATAAATTCTTAACGGGTTAACGATTTGCCCCATAAGAAAATTGTGTAATCCGTCCCTGCACCGATAAGCCGTTAACTACAAAATTTTAATCCATTCCCCAACCGCTAATCCGATAGCCCACTATCAATAAGCCAATAAACCAATTTTACAGTTGGGTTATCGATGGCGGTTTGGTTTTGAACAACCCTATTTGTGATAAGAAGTAAGAGATGTGAACTATACCAACCAAGGACCTTTCTTTTGGCCTTTGCTACAAATTTTTTATTACTACGTCTCCTAATTCATTCACAATATATCTATGTGAACACTAAGTAAAGTAAGATTCCAAACGTAAAAGGAAACGTAAGGATGATAGTCGGTGATAGTTCAGTTCAAAAAAGTGATACTTCTGGTGTGTTTTTTTTTATCATTATCTCTTAAATTTTTTTCTTTTAATTTT
This sequence comes from Lycium barbarum, assembly GCF_019175385.1. Classification (NCBI taxonomy): domain Eukaryota; kingdom Viridiplantae; phylum Streptophyta; class Magnoliopsida; order Solanales; family Solanaceae; genus Lycium; species Lycium barbarum. The sequence goes on from NC_083344.1 coordinate 6,970,893, forward strand.
TCAATTAATTCTTTATTTATTCGCATGGAGTGCCATTTGGCACCATATTTAAACAAAAAAATGAGAGTGTGCACCACACACCATCAAATACTAGTCGAGGTGTGTCCAGGGACGGAGCCGGGCATTGCCAAGGGTGTTCATCTGACCCTTCGGCGAAAAATTACACTGTTTATACATGGTTAAAATTATTTTTTATATATATTTAGTAGATGTTAAACCCCCTTCGACTTCTTCGTGTGTTCATTTTTATAAATTTTGAACCCCCTTAGCGAAAATTCTAGTTCCACCACTGAGTGTGTCTTGATATAGTTGGTGATAGTTCAAATAGAAAACACAAACACTTGATAGTTTAGATAAGAAACTCGAAAAAAAAAAAAAAACCTTTCTTTTGGCCTTAGCTAAATCAACAACCAAATTCCATGAATCATGGGCAAATGACTAAAGACCTTTCTTTTAGCCTTAGCTACAATATTTTATTACTACTTGTCCTAATTCATTGACCAGAAGTCTGTGTGAACATTCAGCAAATTAAAGTAAGATTCCAAACACAAAAGGCGTGATATATCACATTTGGAATTGGCTATGCGATAAAGGGTGTGGAAAATTAGTTTCAATCAAATGGAATCTTCTACATGGTCTTTAGTGCATTATGAGCTTGATTGTTCGTGTAATTTAACAACATCATTGTAGATACATTATATTCCTTTTGGTGCAAAAACTTCCTTTGAATTAATTCTGTTAAATCATTTAAAATCATTCAAGACAGGAGCTTATAAACTTAACAAATGTGTACCAATTTTGTCCCTTTCCTTTTACCATACTAGTTCTTGGACACGTGCGTTGCACGTGTATCCTCTGTTAATTGGTATAAACTTTTTAAAATAATATAAAAATTATTAAAACATGATTAACACAAAATTTGAAGGGAAACAAAATACAAACTTAAGATGATCATGAATAATGAGCCTAAGAAATCAGTGAAACCAACATGTTCTCAAAAATCTTGAGAGTTAAAAATTAGAGAAATTGAAACTTGAATAAAGTATTGATTCATTAAACTATTAGTTGCATACACCAGTTATAAGAGTGAAGTTGAATTAATAGATTGTATTAACTTTTAAATCTAAATAATGTTGGAACTGATAATAAAATCAAGAAATAGAATAAAGATCGTTGTCCTCACCACCGTCACTTGAGTTGTGTGCATAAGACTATTCATGTTGCCTATTGAGAGAGATATGAGAAATTTTCTGTATATGTTTTAATGAATTGTTCAGTACAGTGCCCTATGTATTTATACAAGTATTACTGAATAAAATAAAATGATTTCTACACTTGTACCAATTAAATCTATCCTAGTGTCTAACAATAGAAAAAATTATGATTCCTTCTAGAGGACCAGTTGTCCTTTGCTAGCTGGAATAGAATCCAGGTGTCCTCTTTTCCCTCTTCTCTTATTAGGGTTTCTTTTAGGACCAAATTGAAGTTGTGAGTTTCACTTTAGTCCTTCATCCTTCACTTTGCTCGATTGTGTCCTCTAAACTTGATCCAAATTGTTCATCAATTGTAGCTGAGGTTCCTTTCTCCTAACATCCCCCTTAAGTTGGAGGGGAAAGCAGAGACACCCAACTTGCCAAGAATGGAACGAAGCTGAGGTACATACAAAGATTTCGTAAAAACATCTGCAAGTTGAGATTTTGAGGGGACAAATGTCAGTGAAATCAAGCTGGACATGAATTGTTGGCGGATGAAGTGGCAATCCAATTCAACATGCTTCGTCCGTTCATGGAAAATCGGATTCCGAGCAATATGGATAGCAGCTTGGCTATCAGAGAAAATGGGAACCGGAATTGAAACCTCCATTGATAAATCTTTGAGCAGACTAAGAAGCCAGATAATTTCTGCAACAAGTCTTTGTATGGATCTATATTCAGCTTCCGCTGAAGATAGTGAAATGGAATCTTGCTTTTTCGACTTCCAACTGATAGGAGATCCACCCAAACTAATAAAAAACCCACTTATCGATCGCCGAGTATCCTTGCAACTCGCCCAATCGGCATCACAAAAAGTTAAAAGTTTGAAAGAAGGGTTAGAAGTGAGAAGAATACCCTGATTTGGGTTAGATTGGATGTATTGAAGAACACGAAGAGCAGCTTTAAAATGAGAAATGCAAGGTCGCTGCAAAAATTGACTCAATGTCAAGACAGTGAAGCAAAGATCAGGACGGGTATGAGTCAAATAGTTGGGTTTTCCAACTAGTCGGCGGTAGATGGTGGCATCAGCAAGAGGGTTTCTGAATCAGCAGTCAATTTGAGTGGAGGATCCCAAGGACAAGTTACAAAAGGAAGATTGGTACAATCAAACTTAGTAAGCAAATCCTTTGTAAATTTCGTTTGAGTAACTATGAATCCTTGTTTTTCTCGCAGGATTTCCATGCCCAAAAAGTAGTGAATTAGGCCAAGATCTTTAATTTTGAACTCCGAATGAAGAAATGACTTTAAATCTGCTAATTCAGCATAGTTATCCCCAGTAATAAGAATATCATCCACATAAACAGCCACTATTGAAATAGAATCCCCTGACCTTTTATAAAACAATGAATAATCATTTAAAAGGGAAGAAAAGCCTTTGAAACTCAATGCCCCTGCAAGCCTTGCATACCACTATTGTGAGGCTTGCTTGAGGCCATAAAGTGACCTTTTGAGCTTGCAAACATGGTGAGGACTTGGTGAATCAACCCCTACTGGAATTTTCATATATATTTCTTTTTGAATATCCCCATGTAAAAAAGCATTACTCACTTCAAATTAAGAAACAACCCAATTTTTCTTGGCTACAATAGATAAAAGGCATATAATGGTTGTCATTTTAACCACAGGGAAAAGGTTTCATTATAATCTAAACCTTCCCTTTGAATATACCCTCTGATTACTAGTCTGGCCTTAAGCCTCTCAACACTTCCATCTGCATTATGTTTCACTTTATAGACCCATTTACAAGGCAATGCCTTTTGTCCTGGAGGTAAGATCACAACAACCCAATTCTTGTTGAATTTTAATGCTTCCAATTCTGAATTCTTGGTATCTTACCACCCTGGATGTGTACAGGTGTAGTGTGTTGGTTCTTTTATTTTAGAGACAGAAAGGAGTAGGTTCTGGTTTTGAGAAGATAAAGAAGTAAAAGAAAAAATTGGAGAAGTAGGAGTTGATGTAAAGCAAGTATCAGTAAGATCAGTGACAAAAATGTTGTTGTAAATGTAATCATGTAAGTAAGGTGGTAAAGTCCCCTTATTCTGTCTACCAGATCTTCTAGGTGGATTGGGTTGAATTGTTTGTGGAATAGGTATGGGAAAAGGTAAATCAGGCGGAACATTTACAGGATGTTGTGAAGTAGATGGTGATGGTTGAGTAGGTATGGGATGAGGTAAGTCAGGCTGAACATTTTCAGGATTTTGATGAGGAGATAGTGATGATAATGGTTGAGGACTATCTATAGGATTAATAATAGGAGTAGTGTCACTAGTAGAAGAAGAAGTAGGAGTCTGCTGATTGAGAGGAGGTGAAAATAAAGAATCATCTGTAAGATGATCAGAATATATATTTGAGATAGGTGGAAAGGCAGTAGTTAGATTAGTATTAGGAAATGAAGCAAAAGGATTTAAAGAGGTGTTCATAAAACTGAACATCTCTGGAAGTAAACACTTGTCTTGATGATAAATGCAAAAGTTTATACTCCTTCTGCCCAACAGGATATCCCAAAAAAAATACAAGCCTCTGCTCTAGGTTGAAATTTACCCCTGCTTTGTGAAAGTGTAGAGGCATAACACAAACGACCAAAGCTCCTTAATGAATTATAATCAGGTTTTGTATCATAAAGAAGTTCATAAGGTGTATTTCTATCTAAAACCCTTGAAGGAAACTTGTTAATCAAGAAAGTCGCAGTAAGAATACAATCTCCCCAATAGCAAGTTGGTATCTAGAATGAAACATTAGAGCTCTTGCCACTTCCAATAAGTGTCTATGTTTTCTTTCCACAACCCCATTTTGTTGTGGTGTTCCTACACAATTTTTTTTATGAAGAATACCATGTGAGTTGAAGAAATGAGGAAGTTTCTGCACTTTTACCCAATTCCAATGCATTATCAGATCTGCTGATTCTTACTTTAGTGTTGAATTGCCTCTCAGTCATGCTTAAAAAATGTTTTAAAACCGAAAAGGCATTAGACTTAGTGCTTAGAAGATATGTCCAAGTACCCCTACTAAAATCATCCACTATAGTAAGAAAATATTTTATACCCATTATAAGTAGGAACCTTATAAGGACCCCAAGTATCTATGTGAATGAGATCAAAAATAGCTTTACTCTTGATTTGACTAACCGGGAAAGGCAACCTAGATTGCCTTGCTAAGGGACAAACAGTATAGGGAGAATCAAGACTAGACAAAAATGAAATAGAACTAATGTATTTCATTGCTTTGAAAGGCAAATGGCCTAATCTTACATGCCATAACATTACATCAGATTGTGATTTAACTGAAATAGGTAAAGAACTGAAGCTAAAACATAATGAGAAATACATCTCTTAGGGAAAGAAACAACACTAGAATGAGAAATACATCTCTTAGGGAAAGAAACAACATTGTTGGTTGAAAAACTCCTAGACTTGTTGGTAGAGAAACTTCTAGACTTGTGTACTGTTGGTTCTAAAATGTAGAGTCCATATTTGATCTTACCAAAAGCTTGAGGCCTCCTCAGTAGAGGGCCCTGCAAAATACATCCATTATATGTAAAAATGACAAAGCATTTGAATGTGACACATAGTTTATGGACTGAAAGCAGGTTATACTTGAAACTAGGAATATGAAGCACATTTCTTAGTATAAGACCAGGCAGAATGTATACATCTCCTGCATGAGTGACTTTTGTTGTAGAAGAATTTGGTAATTTTACCCACATGTTTTAGAGAGAGGAGTTAAAGATAGGAAACACTTAGGATTAAAACACATATGATGAGAAGGCCCTGAATCAATAATCCAAGACCTAGAATTTGAATTGATAACTGAGTAACAACAAGAAGAATTTTCAAAGTGAATACCAGCCGCTGAATTTGCATTGACATCAGTTCCACTAGTTTGTCCAGATTGCATATGTTTTAAGAGATCCATGAGCTGAGTGAGCTGATCAGTTGAGAGTTGTTGTTCCACATGATTTGCAGTATTCAGGTCCTGCAGGTTTCCTTTTTGCTGCTCTGTGGAAAATATAGAGTTGCCTCTTGCATTTCCTTGATAGTTTTTAGACTTAGTGAATTTAAAATCAGCAGGAAAACCTAGAAGTTTGTAACACTTCTCAATAGAGTGGTTAGTCATTTTACAATAGGTACAAAACTGAGTATGTTTCTTGCCTCTGTAAGATGTACTAGCCTTGGAACTATAATTTGCAGCCCTGTGAGTTGCAGCTGGAAATTGTGAAGTGACATGTACTTCCCTTTGATTTTGATCTTGCATAAGAAGAGTGTATGCATAGTTGATAGATGGCAAAGGGGTAATCATGAGAATATTACTTCTTGCTGGTGCATAGGTATCATTCAATCCCATTAGGAATTGAATGAGCCTCTCATCTTCCTTAAACTGAATCATTTTCTTCTTTCCTTCACAAGTACACACACAACTACAAAGCACATTAGAATTGAGTGTATCTAGTTCATCCCACAATCTTTTTATTTTAGTGTAATACCCTACTATATCACTATTTCCTTAAGTTAAATAAGCTAAATCTTTCTGCAGATGGTATAATTTTTCCCCATTGGGCTGTCCAAACCTGTGTTCCAGATCTGACCATAGATCCTTGGCTGTCTTGGAGTATAGAACAATGTCAGCAATGTCTTTAGAGAGGGAGTTGAGAAGCCAACTGGTTACCATATCATTGTAACGATTCCATACTTTCAGAGTTGAATCAGTTTGTGTTGGCTCTGAACAAGCTCCATCTATGAATCCCAACTTATTTTTAGCTAAGAGGGAGATGAGAATGGATTTTCTCCAGCCAAGATAGCCTCTTCCATCAAAAGGTGTATTCACCAGGAGCATGCCTGAGGCATCAGAAACATGAAGGAAATAAGGATGAGAAGTGTCATAAATGACACTGTTGTTTCCTTCTTGAGCTGTGGCATTAGGGACATTATCAGGCATCGTGAATCAAGAAAGAAAGAAGACCAAACAAGAAGAAAGCAAAAAATAAGATCTAGCAACGAAAAATTCTATTGCTCTGATACCATATTGAGAGAGATATGAGAAATTTTCTATATATGTTTGAATGAATTGTTCTGTACAGTGCCCTATGTATTTATACAAGTATTACTGAATAAAATAAAATAAGAAAATAAAATGATTTCTACACTTGTACCAATTAAATCTATCCTAGTGTCTAACAATAGAACAAACTATGATTCCTTCTAGAGGATCAGCTGTCCTTTGCTACCTGGAATATAATCTAGGTGTCCTCTTTTCCCTCTTCTCTTATTAGGGTTTCTTTTAGGACCAAATTGAAGTTGTGAGTTTCACTTTAGTCCTTCATCCTTCACTTTGCTCGATTGTGTCCTCTGAACTTGATCCAAATTGTTCATCAATTGTAGCTGAGGTTCCTTTCTCCTAACAATTTCTTATAGTAATGTCTCCCTCCCAAAAATCTTCAGTACTTCAGCATGTATACAAATTAAACCTCTACCAGTCTCCTTAACATTAAGTCATTAACCATAAAAATGAAAGTATTGATGTAGACGAACTTTTACAGTGGTTTGACTTCTACAAAACGACGATAGAAGAGAAAAAGACTTATTCATATTAGTAATACAAAATTTATACCCTTCGGTGCACATTTTGTTCAAATGAATAATATAATAATATATAGTATATTGAAAAGATTATCTGGCCATCTTTATAAAACAAATTTCCACTGCCCGTAAGCAATGAAAGAATTCTAACATATATACAATAAAAATAAAAATGAGCCGGTCAAAAAAACTAAACTCCAACTTTAACATTAAAAGAGATTCTTTTTGATCTCTTAAGATTTGACTCATAACCTGCATTTCTGGACCTCTACAATCCATATATATTTTATGGATCAGTTCTAGAATGTTCAAGTACCTTGAAGGTGAAAGAGACATTGAAGACAATTTTTAAAATAGAGGAAAAGAGATTTTAAGCTGCTGTCAAATTTTTTCACTTCTTCACCATATATATTTTAAAATGACGTTTTGTATGACTTATCATCAATAATTACAATAAATAAGCAGTTATATTTCCTTGCAGCAAGAATGAATGTTTACTCACTAATACTATAATATTTAATGAAACTTTAATTGAGTGTTTGATGCTTTTCTTTAACGGATGAGTAACTCATTAACAATGATATATCTGCTAGTTTCTTCGGCAAATGAGACAATTCATTTACATGAGAAGTAATTAATGCTCAAAGCTTACATGCATCTGTGAAGAAGCCCAAAGGACTTAATAAAAGCTGAGCAATTCAATGAGTCCACATTAATATTTTTCTAATTTAACTTTTTTTTCCTTTTTTCATTAAAGTATAAAATAGGCTGTTGAGCTTCTTATTCACTCACCCTTTATGTTATTTAAATGTTATTATCTAAATAGATATTTAATTAGGATTTCATTCAATGCAGAAAATTCATTTAGTTAATGGTCCTGAATGTGTAATTGAGCCTTGATATAACTAGGGTTGTTCACGGTTTTGGTTAAAACCAAAACCAAACCGAAAATTTAACCAAACCGAATAAAAAAACCGACATTTTGTTTGATTTGATTTGGTTTTAAATTTTAAAAACCGATAATATTTGGTTTGGTTATGGTTATATTAAAAAATAACCGAACCAAACCGATAAATTATATACATAAATTTTATAATTATTTATATGTATAATATTAGTTTTTCATAAATAATTATAAATATTTTATACCTTTTAATCATTATTTGATTTTTGGTCTACTTATTTCACATGATTGTTTAAGGCCCATGTTTTTAAGAATATGTCCAAGCCCATGTCTTTAAGTCTTTTAACTCTTTAAGTGTTAAGTGTAAACCTACTAATAGAAGTTTACGTTAGAGTCTAATGTCTTTAACTTAAATTTTTAGCCTTTCTTTGTCAGTCATTTAATTTTAGGTTGTTTCTTCTTTTTTTCCCGAATTTATACCTTTCTTTTTTCTTGTCTGAATGGGTCCTAAACTTCTAATATTTTTCATATGAAAAGGACAGAGGTTGTAGATTTGGAGGTTCCTATAGAAGATACTTCAGTAACATCAGCATTTGCTGCAACTCAAGCACATGGTAATGCCTAATACTTTTTCCGTGGGTAATCCTCCTAAAATGCAGAAAAGAACAACTCTTTGTAGTCGAGACCCTAGCCCTGGGGATAATGATAGAAAAACATCTGAAATTTGGGATCATTACACAAAGTGTTTTTAATAAAATGGGAGAATTGAGGACAAAATGAAAGTATTGCCCCAAAGTTTGGGATCATTACACAAAGTTTTTTTATTTTATATACTTTCATTTTAGTTTTAGGTAGTCTTTATGTTTAATTAATATGTATGTTTGTAACAACAACTAAAAGCTCCTATGCTCTACTTTATTTCCTAGTATGTGTATTAAGATGACAAAAATGGTACAACCACTACTTAGTTAGTTTTAGCTCTATATGTAATAGTTTAGCAACTTTGGGTAACTTGAGTATGACACTATCACTAATAGTGAAAACATTTCTATGATGTATGTTCCACCTTAAACGATAAATAAAAGTTATCGTTTGAACAAAAAAAAAGACATGTCTTTTTCAACTTTTTAATGTTTTACTGATAAGTCTCATGGCTGCTAGTCATAAACCGAAAAATCCAACCAAACTGAACCAAACCAACAATAACCAAACCGGTGGTTATTATTTTATTTGGTTTGGTTATGGTTTTAGACATTTAAAAACCGACTAAATTGGTTTGGTTATGGTTTTAATCAATAACCGACCCAAACCGAACCATGAACACCCCTAGATATAACTATAATATTACTATTTAATATTTGTTGTAAAATAATAAAACTAGAAGAAGAATATTGTAGAGAAAGTGAGAAGAGAGGAGAATTCTTATTTCTCTTGATGGATGAAAATACAATGAAGGGAACATCTCTATTTATAGTAAAAAAAACTTGATCCCAAAGTTACTAACCCTAATTTCTCTCTTAAAGATAGACATCCATAATAAATAATATTTATCTATAACACTCCCCCTTGGATGTCTATTTGATAGATAATATGCCTCATTAAAATCTTACTAGAAAAAACCCAGTGGGGAAAATTATAGTGAAGGAAAGAGTACACATTTCTAATAATACACATTTTGGCTGCCTCATTAAAAACCTTACTAGAAAAAACCCAATTGGGATAAAAACTTGGTTCAGGGAAAAAACTTACAGCACGTATTAACTCTCACTCATGAGAACATCAATCCAAAACTTGAATCTTCACATTCGAATCTTATGCACCATCTTCTCGAAAGTTGCCGTTGGTAGAGGCTTGGTTAACAAACCAACCATATTATCGCTTGAACCAATCTATTGAACGTTGATATCACCATTATTTTAGATATCGTGTGTGAAGAACAACTTTGGTGAAAATGCCTTGTCCTTTTATGAATCCTCTCTTTAGTTGGGCTATGTATGCTGTTGCATCTTCAGTCTTTGGATAGAGTTGTATCGACATATAATATTGTTGAAATCACTCCAAGTGCATTCCTGACTTGCTTTATAAGCAGACGTAATCTTTATATGATTTGACCGTCATGTAGAATAACATCGTATGACTGTAATCCTCATAGTCATAGCAAACTATATAAATGCATCAATTGCATAAAGATATGACAGTTCTGGACCAAAGAATTCTGCAAGTTTCTCATTTTAGCTTCTTTCAGCAGATAATCTATTGCTTGTGAAAACTCTTCAATAGTTGGAATAATATTCAAGTAATCAATTTACACTCATAAAGACACATAAGGATAGTAGAGTCATGTGTACCCTTAGTCAATGAATACTCATTATGATAAAATTGCATTCACCTTGCTTGATTTAATCCATATAAGAATTATGAATAGATTTTTAAAACCCGTATATGCTTCAGGCATTTAAAATTCTTCAAGAATTTTCATATAAATTTTGTCAAGTGATAATATCCATTAATATTTGTCTGCGTGACATTTTCTGTTGCCTGGACTGCAGGTTCAATAAGCTTGAAGCTTACCAAAATGAGGTAACAATATCTATGTTAACATGCTTTATAAACTAGAATTCAGATCCTCACAATCTTTTACAATATTGCGCTATATTGTACCAAAGATATCATCAACTATATATCATTTGTATCGGTCCACAATGTGACATAACTTATTGAGATCTCATCATTTTCATTATTTTAGGTACCTAAACCTCTCAATAGGTTTCTTGAAGTGTTATGTCATATGCTCTTCAAGAGCATATTTCCTCCTTATTATGACCATTTTTATCATTTGCGCCTCTCTCTTTTCAAGAATTATTTCATTTGGAACCGATTGATCTACCATGCTTCATGCATGTTGTATAATTTGTCCTTCAAGGACATTAATGGTAATTGGAGCATTTTGCAGCTGAAATATGAAACTAGTTTTGGGTCAGCAACTGCTTTAAGCATTTAATTGAATTACTTTTTGAATGAGGATCATACTAATGATAATTCACAACAAATTTCGAAGCAACTTATTCTCTCCCCCTTATGTTAGAAAAACTAACATATATCCCATCTTCTACGGGGGAATCCATCTTTGTGTAGCGTGGTAGATTAAATAATCATATACCACACATAAAAAACTGTTAGATGGAAATATCTGGTTCGTAATCCTGAACTAATTGTGAGGGGAGAATTTATCATAATTTATTGGTATGAAGCATACAAGTGATGTTGTATATAATATATCATATCTCAGACTAGTACATAAAGCTTTGTTCTCATTAGCAATAGTTTAGCTATTTAGTGGAGGCATTTAACCCCAAACCAGCTTGGATATAAATCAGCATTATCAAGATGGATTGTCTTGATTACATAATGTGAAAATTGTGCTCTTAACTCAATTATTTTGAGCAAGTAATTTTGTAAATGTCAAACTATAGGTTGACAATAAACGCACATGTGACCATCTAATTGATGCATCTATTTAAAATATCACATAATAGGTGAAGGGCCCATATTCAACTTTTATATATTTTAGGAATTTAGGAAATTCAATCCCAACATTAGCTAGTATAATCAACTTATTATCAGAACAAGCAACACAAATAAATTCTTGAAGAATCTTCTAGCTCTTCGATATATGTTGAATACTCAATCTTCATATCATATTTGAATCGGGATGGCCAAATTGCTCATGCCAACTGATAAAATTATTTATAATAGTAAACTTCAAGTTTACCATGCCATGTGTTATTTGTACTCGTAAACTTTTGCTTTACTATGACATGAATTGTTTTTTATATCAATAAGCTTTTGGTTTACAGTTAAATGTGATTTCATTATGCTTATATTTGTGTTGTACAATTTGGAGAATAAAGAGGGTAACCTTTCTTACCCACTGTGATTTTGAAGATATTTAATCCTCCAATCATTTATAGCTTCAATGCGATAGCCATTTACTTTAGCAAACTTCGGGTTTACTACAACTTGTGTTTGGATCATAACAACTTCGTATATTACAATCTAGAAAGAATGACATAGTATATAAGCTCTTCAGGAGCCTTTAATTTATTCTTCATAATCACATATTGCTTGGACACTACTAGTGCCATGATCATCTAGATAAATAGTTAGCTCTTCTGGAGCCTTCAATTGATTTTGTACTATCAGATATTACCCCGACATCGCTATGTCATGACAAAAAAAAATGGATTGCAACCAAATGAATATTTAAAGACATTCTTAAATCCATAAATGACAAAAAGTAAGCATTAAGCTATACAGTCTTTGGTACTCCTATCATCAACTTCTATGGTTAATATCTCCTTCAGGGAGAATACCCATTAACATCTGAATATTTAGTCTAAAAGCGGCAGCCACATAATTATTTCTTTCTTCTGGCGAAATATATAAAGTGTTATTTCCTTCGGGGAAATTACTAACAACTAACCATACTATATCAATCTGGTTATTGTAGAAAATATTCTACAAAATTTGCATCATCTTGCCTTTGAATGATATATAATAAAAAATATTCAAGATGATTTAACATACGATAGGTACGTGCTTCAATGATCTTCATACCACAAAATAACATTTATATCTTTTGTTATTTTATCTCTTCAGGAGGTGTGTTGTGATATTTCTTCATTCACTTTAGGGAATGAAACTTGGTCATTCAGATGAGCTTTAGACATAATTTTCAATAGCTCATTAGTTCTCTCAACCACTTCAGGATTAAATCTCACAATTACCTCTTCGGGAGTAAATTTCAAAGTTTACCTCTTCGGGAGTGAATGTTAATGTTTACTACTTCAGGATTAAAGAATAAAATATTCAGAATATTTCTTCTCAATTATTCTACCTCTTCTGGAGGTGAGCCGTGATATTCTCACTACCGAGAGCGCATCTTTATTTATAGTCTTTACTAAATATTGTCATATTCACTACAGGAAATGGATCTGTATTTATAACATCAAAAGTTCTCATCCTTCATGAATGGAATATAATCATTTAAACGTGTCTTTACCATATCAAATTATGAAAATTTAGAACCTCTTTTAAGATATTGCTACTTTAGGAGTAAATTGAGGCACATATAATATAGAGAATTTTTTATTTTTCTCACATATCTTTAATTGTAATCACAACAAGTATGTGAAAATATTATGACTTCTGCTGATTAACAAATTCAATTAAAACACTTGTAAATATAATCACTTCTGGTGATCACATTTTCTTTCAAACTCTGCAAGAGTTAAAATATATTATCTTTGCTCATATTCAAAATCACGTTATAGAACTTGAAGAATTCAAAAAGAAATAGACAACGCAAATACCTTACCTGATACATTAGGTATATGTTAAAGTCATTTCAGTTTTAGCATGGGCGCGTGCTGTTCATTAATATCCAATATTTCAAGTCTAAACATTGTGCTTCATCTTTGAAGATCAAAACTCTAGCTGTGAGCAGGGGCGGACCCAACGTGTTGGGTGGGGGGATACGTGTCCCCTCTAGCTTATATATATATATATATATATATATATATTACTACTATATATAAGGGCAAACTTAGGGACTTTTGTAGTCCTCACAAGAATTTCCAAATTTTTTTAAAACTTTTTAATTAATTACTTTTAGGTCCTAATCTTATTTATTTAAGTCAATTTTTTTTTTTTTTTAAGGTCTACTTTTCAAAAGCTATCGAACCTCCTACCTCATTTTTCATGTTCTTTGGTTTTCTGTTTGGTGCTCGATATCCGCATTTGAGCCCAATTAATCCAGATAATTTGCATGCATCGCGCCCATTCGAGGGAAGCGCTCCCTCCAAAGATATTTTCCATATCCATGTTCGAACCCCTAATCCCTAATTAAGGGAGGAACAACTCCATTCGCTGCACAAGTTAAATTATGTATTTGTCTTAAAAGTTCATTAACTATGTATGGATTATTTATTTAGAACTAAATAACTTCAGAAAATTATGATACATAACTTATAAATGTCAAATTCTGGCTCCGCATTTGATTTGAAGTAAATAATTTCATCAAAATGAAAGTTAAAATATTAAAGGAGTGGAATGAAAGTTTTGCTTTCATATATTGAAAATATACTTATATGAAATTTAATTATTACTAACGTAATTACCCACTTGTGGGACTACAATGGGTATATGGTTGTTGTTGTTGTTGTACACTTGTACTAACACAAATTATATTTCTTTAATTAAAATATCTATTTTTATATCTTGAGTTTGGGCCCGGGCTTAGCAAGGGCCTCACATAACTAGTGTGTGTGTGTGTATATATATATATATATATATATATTTGAAAAACTATGATATATTTTAAAAGGGCCCCTCAAACATAATTACAAAAGTAGTTTCGTTGGTAGGAGTGCCCCTGAGTGCTCACTGGTCACCACCCGAGATCAAATCTCGGCTCCAACATAATTTTTTCGCCTATATACTTGTATTTTTGTCACTGCTACACTATTAGTGACCGGTCCGACACGGTATTATCCCTCAGTCATCACTAAAAATTTTGTTGCCGTGTATGTTAAGATAATGATGCCCCCGTTGTTTTAAAATCCTAGGTCCGCCTCTGGCTGTGAGTACTCATATTATCAACACCTAAGGATGCTATGCAATATCATAATATCTCACTTGATCAGAGCTTCATGGTGACAACATGTTATAAAATAATAAAACTAGAAGAAGAATATTGTAGAGAAAGAGACGAGAGGAGAATTCTTATTTCTCTTGAGGGATGAAAATATAATGAAGCTTGGCACCATATTTGGAAAAAAAAAAAGAGTTTACACCACACATCATCAGATACTAGTCGAGGTGTGTCTATATAAATAGTTAATGATAGTTCAGGTAAAAAATACAAACACTTAATAGTTCAGATAGGAAACTAGCAAAAATACGTTTCTTTGGCCTTAGCTAAATCAACAACCAAATTCCATGAATCACGGGCAAATGACTAAAGACCTTTATTTTAGCCTTAGCTACAATATTTTATTAGTACTTGTCCTATTTCATTGACGAGAAGTCTGTCTAAACATTCAGCAAAGCAAGATTCCAAACATAAAAGGTGTGATATATCAAATTTGGAATTGGCTATGAGATAAAGGGTGTGGAATAAGTTTCAATCAAATGGAATCTTCTACATGGTCATTAGTGCATTATGAACTTGATTTGTCATTAGTGCATTATGAACTTGATTGTTCGTGTAATTTAACAACAGCATAGTATAGGGGTGTCAATGGAGAGGTTCGGTCGGTTATTTTTAAAAAAATATATCATCCCAATTTTTCAGTTATTTTATTTTGTATAACAAAAATTAGACTTTTCAAAACCGTCCCATTATCTCAGTTTTTCTTCGATATCGGTACAGTTTGGTTAATTTTCAGTTATTTTAATTTTAAAGTGTCACCTAAAAATACACCATTATTAAAATGTTGTTATACCCCATTTTAAATGAGTCAGAGCGGAGTACAACATATTGGTGATTCCTAAATAGCTTAAATTAAGGAGTCGCCACCTAATTATTTTAATGGTGAATTAGGACACCTAAGTATTAACTAAGGCAAAGCTAAACTAAACCTCTGTTAATGGTCTGCTTAATTAATGTGATTCTAGGTAAGGGTTCTTAGTTATCCTAAAGGGAAGGGGTAAGGCATCCTTTAAGATCCGTTAAAATACGGTTAACCGGCCAAACTTAGGTTAGTTAATTAAGACTAGGAAAATACAATTATAGAAATTTTAAATATTTAAGAAAATAGATTATAAATATTATCAAGATTACAAAATGGGAAATATAGAATGCTATTTAAATTAAATAAGATAATAATTTGCATAAAAGACTTTAGTTATAAGTAAACTAAAGAAAGCGCGGGATTGTGCAACGTTTTATAAATATTTGAAATAACTCAATGGCTAAGTATTAATTGATTTTAGCGGCTTAGGAGTATAGACAAGATAAATAAATAGCTAATGTAAAATTTGAAAAAATAACTTTATAAGCATACTCTTTTCTATGGTTAAATTATACACTTGGCGAAAATGAAGACTTTGAAACATTGAAAACTTATTTTTTCTTTCAAAGATATACTAAAATACTTCGAAAAAATGAATTAAAATATTTCCATTATTATATCGGAATAGCGTCCGTTTTCCTTTCAAAGATATACTAAAATACAAAGCTTGAAAGTAAAAGTTCCATGACGTAGACCGAGTGCAAAATGGATTCTACGAGGCATGGAGCTAACGGGCCAACTGTTCCGTCGTTTGAGACAGAAGATCACTCGTAAAGGAAGGACTTGAAAGAAATTGAGAAGGTAAAAGCTCTAGAATTCGAACTTGACGCGACACCAATTATTTGACACTTTTTTAGAAGCAAAAAATAAATTTGATAAAAAATTAGAAGAGACTATTCCCATTAAAAGACTTGGAACGATAGGAATAAGAATTAACTCAAGTGTTGGCAAAAGAAAAAAAAATCGAGGCTAGTTCATGGACGCAGAAGTAATAAATTTCATCAACTAAGAATTCCAAAAAATGTCATACTTTGTAAAAATAAGAGATCATGCTCGGAAAATGGAGGTATAGGCAATAGGAATGTGAACAATCTTAAAGGTGCTCTAGAATCGCTAAAGTGCGCTAAGCGCGGAATAATTTGATTATTATTATTTTTAAAAATTGTGAAGATGATGCATAAAAAATAATTAATGAACAATATGCAATTGTATGTCAAAATAAAGAGATAAGCAAATGTGAATTTCAATTTTTCTTCTAAAACAAAGATGATGTTAATAAATATCAAGTAAAGCAGATAGCAAGTAAATCCAAGAGCATATTGGAAATAAATTCAAGCATATTGCAAATAAATTCAGGTTCACAATACGAGTAAGCAAACAAGGTTCATAATACAAGCATTCACACGTCCTAATATACAGGGACCTCTTTATGCCAGAGGTAGACCTAGCGTATATTTGAAATACGAATGTGCCATTATATGTCATCCCATTGCTCTTTAATTAATTAAACAATTGTATTCCCAAAATGATGTACAAATATCTTTAAGGTTTATTACATGCTAAAATATTTCCTAATCTACGTAAGCTAAATGCACTTCTTCGTCGCGTCCAAACTTCTTCATCCATATAAGGCGCGCTAAGGCTAGTTTTCAGTCCACGAAATCTTGGGATCGTCATGATTAGTCTGCATCACAAAAAGAGTTAGACAAATTCGTCCTCCTAAAGTTTAATTAATTTAGAACAATGGTCCATATTGTTGGCACAATCAACCTTCAAATAATGCACACATAATATGATAAGCGTCGCTTGGGGTCGTGAACCCATCGGACATTTGGACGAGGGTTGACTAATGGACTTAATACACCTTGGGTATTAAGCCTCCTAAGTTTGCATGATGCATGTCCGTAAAGAGGGGTTTTGGTTGAGCTCTATCTTAGGCTAACTAAGAGTTGGTTTCCTATGACACAAGGCTCTCCCAAGTGGACAACTTGGGAGTGGAAAGTCCGTGGCTGTCGACTGCACCGCCGATCGACTAAATCCACAAGATCGATCCAACTAGAGGGTGATTTAGTAGTGCACGGCTGCGAACCGCGAAACCGCTTTAAGTGTGTGAATTTGTGTGAATTTTCCAGGAGCGGAAGAAGTATGAACGGAATGCCAGTTAAAGAAAGCAGTAACATATTATTACATAGAAAATGTACATAAGGAAATAATAAAACAATAATTAAAGTCACTTAAAAGCACATAAGAGAAACAATAAAAGCAATAATAAAGGCAAAGATAAAGAAAAACAACCAAAACATCCAACAAATTAATTATTAACCTAAGTTGTTATGGTTAAGAACCTAAATTCCCTAGCGGAGTCGCCAAGCTGTTATACCCCATTTTAAATGGGTCAGAGCGGAGTACAACATATTGGTGATTCCTAAATAGCTTAAATTAAGGAGTCGTCACCTAATTATTTTAATGGTGAATTAGGACACCTAAGTATTAATTAAGGCAAAGCTAAACTAAACCTTCATTAATGGTCTGCTTAATTAATGTGATTCATAAGGGTTCTTAGTTATCCTAAAGGGAAGGGGTAAGACATCCTTTAAGATCCGTTAAAATATGGTTAACCGGCCAAACTTAGGTTAGTTAATTAAGACTGGGAAAATACAATTATAGCAATTTTAAATATTTAAGAAAATAGCTTATAAATATTATCAAGATTACAAAATGGGAAATATAGAATGCTATTTAAATTAAATAAGATAATAATTTGCATAAAAGACTTTAGTTTAGTTATAAGTAAACTAAAGAAAGCGCGGGATTGTGCAACGTTTTATAAATATTTGAAATAACTCAATGGCTAAGTATTAATTGATTTTAGCGGCTTAGGAGTATAGACAAGATAAATAAATAGCTAATGTAAAATTTGAAAAACTAACTTTATAAGCAGACTCTTTTCTATGGTTAAATTAGACACTTGGAGAAAATGAAGACTTCGAAACATTGAAAACTTATTTTTTCTTTCAAAGATATACTAAAATACTTCGAAAAAATGAATTAAAATATTTCCGTTATTATATCAGAATAGCGTCCGTTTTCCTTTCAAAGATATACTAAAATACTTAGTGAAATGAATTTTTTTTTAAAAAAAAGCACTTCCATTATTATATCCAAATAACGTCCCGATTAGCCCTACTAAATTAAGTATTCTAAGGTAGCTAAGTAATCACATACGCATACAAATAACTCAAGCAAAACATAAGATGTTGCTTCAAAAATGCAGCAGGCTTTCTCGTTTTCTCCCCCCTTTATATTGCTTCGGCCTGGTTGTTTTCCGAGGGGAGAAAGAGAAACCCGAATAAAGAGATTTAATCCCGATCGTCACTGGAATTTATTTCAGCCGAGTTTGGTGAACTAGAAACACAGAATGGAGCAATGAAATCGTTTTGATCTCGTGGCGAAATCGAGTCTCATTTGAGACTCCTCGCAATTCCGGATGTCATGCAAAAGAAGAAAAAGGAAAAGAAAAAAATTAGAGCGACGACATGATTTTATAATATATAAGATTTTATGAAAAAGATACCAACATAACAGAGAATTTTCGATATTCAAGATAAACAAGTGACTTATGTATACATTACGTATATTTGAGTATACTTCGTATGTACACATTCATAAGGATACTTAAAAGGTTAATATTGGAAAGCTTTTGCCCCCGTCTTCCCGATGTTGCACAAGTTCCAAGGGATTTCCAGGAATCCCAGGCATGGCTAACACCGGGGAGGGTTCAAGATTAATCCATAATGACCAACTAATCTCCCCATAAATGTATTGACTAAAGCATACTCTAAATATACACACATAAACATAATCATACATGGTATACTTGCAATGTAAGAACATATAAAAATTTAAACAAGTGCAGAAACACAACATGCTTTAGCAATGTAATGTAAGAGCATGCTTGAACTAAGTTAACAGAGGAATAAGGAAACTCGAATACATCAACCAGACATGAGGAATCCAAACAGGGGACAGCAGGACTAGGCAACATAGTAAGCTGAATAAAACAAAGCAAGGATGCTACCATCACAACTAAACATAATGAACCCAACCAAACAAACAAAAGGGCCAACATCATTTGTTTTAAAAAGGGTGAGGATACCAACAGAGTCTTCAAAATCAGGCTAACTATCTGATTGACTGCAAACATACCCAGACATTGATATCGTAGGCATATTGAAAATAGGAAATAGGTGAAGGCCCTAGGCTTAGCAAAACTGAATTTTCAACACACACACTGTTTCAGTTTGGGGATAAGGCAGCTCTTTAAAACTTGGACAAGTTAGAACCTCAACCAAACATGTATTTAGGCTTAAGAAAATTATTTAATAGTACTCTATCTGTGGTGACATAGCGTATTTTGCTTTAGAACATAATGTCTGAACAAGAGCATGGAAGAATTAGGATTGGGAAACTTCACTCAGTTTGGTCAGACTCACACATAGATCAAATACTACCAGACCACAGAACTTTGATGTCAACTTAAGGACCAAATATTAACACTCAAGAAGGTAGCAATACCAATAACAGATCTCTTTTAACTTTTAAATAGGGCTAGTTGGACAGATGAACATACTCTAACTCTACCACCTCATCTTTCTTATTTCAAAAATTTGCATACTTGAAATACTAACCACTGAAGCAAATTCTACACTTAGCAAGGGTTGTGGACTTCGGAAATTCAGAACAAATCAGACTAGTATTGGTGCAACATGCCACACGAACATAAAACTTCATACATGATTTAGGAATTCCAAACAGAGGCAGGAATACTGCTGAACTGGTGAACTCATGATCTCTTTCATACTAGTCATTCAATAACCTTCTCATATACAAATGTAATCAGTAGTTAAACTTGGCAATCGCTAAACCTTTAACAAATTAAATAGACTGATGTGATACCCTCAATAAGTTGCAAGTCAAACCATTTGATATTACACTTTCAAAAGATGAATAGACCTTTCATGCAAATCAAGATCAACAATCACTTTAAAGAGGACTGAAACTGGAGATATGCTTTTTAGACTTAAGGGATTTAGGAGTGGGATTCCAAATTAGAACACTTTCCACATTTCTCATTTCAGTAATCTTAAGCAGTAAGCATGTCAAGACCATTTGGGAATTCAACAGAGAACTAAATTATTCACATGGACATCTCAAACCTACATAAACCTTGCTTTAGCTACACGGTTCAACAGACCATTCATATTTATAGGTTTAAACAAAGATTAATTTATATTGTGATTTGAATCTAGGACAACTAGAAGTAAACTTTCACCTAAGCAGCAATACCAACAAACAACTTGTATTGTAATCAACCTGCTGCCTTCAATTTGAACCAAAAGGGATCTAAAACATCTTGACCATAATACTAAGAATATGAGAACTACCAATCCATAAGTTCAACTAATTGTCATAACCAACTGCCAGTTATGGACTATGTAAAAAGATGAGCATTTCAACTTAAAGAACTTATAGCTCACAACCAAATATTCATGCCACATTAATCAAACTAGAGCTAAGCTACACTAACAGCTATACCAAACCAGTACACACACAGTAAATAAAAAAATTGAACATGCTAATCATACAGCTACTAAACCGAAACATGGAGGAAGACAGAAATGAAATGAAATAACTAAGGCTTACATATTGAAGTAGAAACTAAACTAAAACATAGCTAATCTACCAGACTTCGAAAATAAAATAACTAAAAGACAATAAAAACTAAAATGAGGAAGAAGATTACTTTTTTTTCTAGTGCAGTGAACAGGGGCTTGAATCTCGGGTCTACGCTCGAACGTGAACGATGCTCGGACCCTTTTCGAGTGTAACCCTCACCGAGAATGGAATTTCAAATTCCTTCCAACACCCTCAAAACACTCAAACACAATGAAAACAGAAGAGAGTTTTAAAACAAGAGAAATCAAACTGGACTCGTTGGAAACTCTACTTAGAGTTGATTTATTGATTAAACAGGACTAGGTTTTAAATGAAAGACTCAATTAGGAATTCTTGGTATCCAGAACCTTTTTTTTAACACTGGATGGGGTTCTTTATATAGAACCCCCAAAACCATAAATCCCCTTCCCCTTTTTTTGTTATGAGGCAAGTAGAAGTGGAGGGAAAAATCCCTCCAATGTTTGAATCAACCAATCACAAACAAGAATTCAAAATCGCAAATGGACAAATCCCCTTAAGGGATCTCAGATGAAACGGCAGAAAAAGGAAAGGGAAAATCACCTCACGACGTATAAGACCTGACGAGCATGCATGGTCTGTAGGAGCAGAAAGGGCCTCTGCGAATTTCCATGTTCGTCGAAGAGAGAGAGAGAGAGAGAGAGAGAAGGAGAAGGAAGAGGCGTCGTTCGTATTCATTTAGGGTTTAGGTTGATGAATATAATAGTATGGGCCGAGTCGGGTTAAACGAATGGTGGGCTGGTTATTGGGCTGCATATTTAGATTGATTTCTTTGTCTTAAGGGAGGCTCAGACGGGCCGGTTATTATGGGCTGATCCAAAAAAATTGTGGGTTGATTGGGACGAATGGGCTCAAAAACTTAGTTGATGAAAGAACCAATTTGGGCTTCTAAATTAAATAAAAGACCTTCTTCAATTAATTATATCTTAACGTGTGCTAAAATATATTTATTACTACTCAAATAAAATTATACGATGTCATAATAGTCGTGCGATCATATCTTTAAAGTTTAACAGTAAGTAAATGCTATTGTTTAATTGCATAAAATAAATGTGATGCGTGTGTGTATAAGACGATAAATAAAAAATGTTAAAAGTGATCATAATGCAAATAATAATAATAATAATAATAATAATAATAATAATAATAATAGTAATAATAATAATAATAATAGTAATAATAATAATAATAATAATACTAATAATACTAATAATAATAATAATAATAATAATGATGATGATGATGATGATGATGATGATGATGATGATGATGATGATGATAGGCAATGACTATAGTTGGATAATAACAAAAAACGACTGTATTAATTAAAATTGTGGTAAAGTATAAACGACTATTCTTAAGCTATCGAAACATATTAGCGACACAAATAAATATTTGGAAGAAAGGCGGGACAAAACTGGGTGTCAACAAATGTAACGATGCAAACCTCCACAAACCTATTTGTAGCACACCATCAAATAAAGCTTCTTTATATTTCTTCTGAAATATTTAATGTAAAAGCTATTAAAAAACTACACAAAGTAATTAAACTGAAATGTGTTATATCAAGTAGCAAGACAACAACGATAGCATCATTACGACGTGAATTCCTCACTGATTCACCAAGGAGAAGAGTAACTTGCCATGGACAACAATGTTGATCAATTGAGCCAAAACAAACATCATTTTGTAGGCCATAGAAACCACAAGTTGAATTTGATACGTATATATCCAGTAGCCAAAATTCTTCTTATCTTTGAAACATAACTTATAAAATATATTTTATATACTCAATTTAACGTATTTGTAATATATAAAATATATTTCATACATGTAAACCTATTCAGTTCGGTTCAGGATTTTATATAAAAAATATATTTCATACATGTAAAGCTATTCAGTTCGGTTCAGGATTTTTTTGGTTTTTTTAATAAATTAAAAAGACCACCCTAATTGTTCGGGACGGTTTTAAACTTAAATAAAAACCACGGTTTTATTGACAAAACACTATAAATTGGTTCGGTATAGTTAGGTTTCGTCAGTTTTTCATATTGTTTTTTTGACACCCTAATAGTACATGCATTATATTCTTTTTGGTGAAAAGACTTCCTTTGGATAATTCTAATAAATCATTTAAAGTCTTTCAAGACAGGGGCTTGTATAAGTTGGATCATGTTAGTGAAAAAACTGCATCAAGTAAGGATTAGGAGATCGCGAAGATAAGGGGTACAACAATAACCCTTTGCATATCAGTTATTCATGAACATGTATGAATCAAACTCAGTCATATTTACTTGCATCCCAAATATACTAGAGAAGGGTTTCCATTAGTGTTGTTTCGCATTTCAATTTTTCAAGGCCACAAGCTCAATTAGAAGCTCTTGTTTTGACTTCAATCTTTAGGCAATCGGCAAGTTATGCAAAGCTAATTGAACTCACTCCCTTTTGAGCCTTAATAATAGCCTTCGCGATAGTTACAGACATCAGTTCATTGTCCACATATAAAGAGATCCAACCCCGATAAGGATGAAAAAATCTAACTGAAAATGAGAGCACATTTTGATACAATTAAATTCAACAGGGGAAACTTTACACTTTTTTCCCCTGTTGGGGGGTGTTTAGGCTCTTACCTGCAGAGATTACCGATTGTTATAATCGAATCTTTTGATACAATTAAATTCAAATCAAACGACTCAGATCGATTTTGCACGGCTGCATATATCTCTTTATACTTTTGCTAATATGATTTCCCATTGTATATAGGTCTATCTTTTTTCCAATCGACCGAAGCACTTTTCATTTTATTTCACGAGTATTAGGAGTACACTATCCTTTGTCTCCATAAGCAAATTGTTAAGGTGCAGCATTTATACCTCGAAAGGACCCTCCTTCATATACTTAAAAGATAAAAAAATATACATTCACTGATGTTGTAATCTGAAACTCTGATATATTGACACACCATAATACAAGGATTTCCATCAAATCCAAATATCTTTCAATAGATGATGAAAATAATATGTATGCAATGATCATGATATCATAATCAGTGGTGACTGGCGAGGCCATGAATTCTGCTAAGGATGTTCAAGATTTAATATATATGTACAAAAAGTAACATTTGACTAGTATAATTTTTTGACGAAGAGTGTTCAATTGATTGAGCCTATGTGGTACCGCCACTGGTCCTAATATTTAAGCAACTCAAATCAGAGAAAGGCATACCTCATCCTTTCCAACTATAACAGTGCACTCCTCCAAATCATTGGTTGGCACCTTCAATTGTTTAAGTAGAGCTATGCTTGAGATAGGGGAAAAAAGGAGAGACTAGCAAATTATCCATTTATCGTAAATGTTTCACCTGTTGGAGAATTTGGATAAAAACAACAACAGCTCATTTCTTGCTTCGTCCTCGGATCATAATAAAGTCAAATCACCTCCATCAAGTCTGCATGTTGGACATTCCTCTTCTAGCTGAAGTATATGTATGTATGTATGTATATATATGTGTATACATAGGTATACATATGTACAGTGGCGGATCCAGGATTTAAAGTTAATGGGTCCTCTCTGCGTTAAGCGTAAACCTAAAACTAATCACGAAATTATCATAGTAAGAAGGTACACATCTGATTAATAACATTTAAAACTATCTTAAATTAATGCCATACTTTAATATTTTGTTTTTATTATTTCACCTATTATTTTTCTATAATTTAATGTAAAGTAATTTGAATTTATCGATTACTTTTAAAAAAATAAAAGATTTTAAAATTATTCTATTCATCATAAATATTAAGCTACTCAAAGAACGTGAATATGATAAACAAAAGAATTCTTAGGTATTAAATTGCTGACCTATTTTCAGAAGGGTTTCTCATAAGTTTGATATCATTAGTGGATTTTGTTCTTGTTTCTGCACATACTTGTTAGGAAGTGAAAAGAAAATGAGAGAGGAAGATAAATCTATTTTGACTTAATTTAACTAGTATCAACACTACCAATGATAGTGAAAATGTAACACCTATGTATGATCCTCCTTAGTGTATAATACTCCCTCTGTTTCAATTAATGTGAACGTATCACTATTTTGGGGGTCTACGAGGTGGTTCTTTGGCCACATTTTCCTTAATTTTTTCTTAATTATTTGAATTATGAATTATCATGACTTAGAATATTTTTTATGTAGTTTCTAACTATATAAATTTCATTTTTACAAACTTGAAAAATTTATGTCAAAATTTACGGTCAAAGTTATAAAGTTTGACCGTCGTACTCCGAAAAAGTTCATATAAATTGAAACGGAGGGAGTAATATATCACATTTAAACCAAAAAAAAAAAAAGAGCGAGCGAGAGAGAGAGAGAGAGATAGAACAAGGAGTTAATGGGATGAATAAAAAGGAAATAAACATTAATGTGAAAGTGGGACTGAAAAAGAAAGGGAAATATAGAATATTATGTGATCAATTATCGGATATTGTTGAAAAGGAGGATTGAACCCTCAACCCTACAACCAAAAAATGACCTTTGGCCCATAGCACCTAGCGCTTCTTTATGTCAATGGGTGCTAACTCATCTATATACCTTAATTCTATGAAACTTTTACATAATTAACAAATTTTTAATTGAAGTTATTGGGTGCTTAAGCACCCATAAGGGTACACGTGGGTCCGCCCTTGCATATATATATATATATATATATATATACACATACATATAGACACACACACACACACATATACACAGCTCCTTCGTTTTTTGTGGTTTTCTAACTATTCTAACTTCTTTTTTTTTGAGGTGTTATTTCGACCTTTTTTAATTTTTTTATTAATTCGTTTACTTCTTTATTTTTTGGAGTTTCTATATTAGCTCTTTTATCTTTAATTATTTTATCTAATTTTGTATTAACTTTAAGTAGTAATGAGATTATAGCAATATTCTGTTTTATTATTATTTGATCTGATTTAGCGGTAAGTATATTTTCCTTATAGTCTTGTGGTAAAGAAATGGATTTTTCTGTTAATTTTAAGGCTTCTATATGTGCTAAACTTGGTCCACTCATGAAAGAGAGATTGTTTTTAGCTATTCTATTGTCTTCTTTAATTCCCTAATATCACTAGTTAAAACTTATACGTGTTGTGTTATCTGATCTACTATTTGGGTTGTCTTTATTTCTATTTCTTTTTGGTTTTTTTTTTGTAATAGCTTTGACTAGTTTTTCTATTTCGTTTTTTGTAGGTATTTTTTCTAAATTAAATTTATTATTTAAAAACTGAATATTTTTGGAGTTTCTATATTAGCTCTTTTATCTTTAATTATTTTATCTAATTTTGTATTAACTTCTAGTAGTAATGAGATTATAGAAATATTATGTTTTAGTATTATTTGATATGATTTAGCAATAGGTATATATTCCTTATAGTCTTGTGGTAAAGAAAGGGATTTTTCTGTTAATTTTGAGGCTTCTGTATGTGCTAAACTTGGTCCACTCATGAAAGAGAGATTTCTTTTAGCTCTTCTATTGTCTTCTTTAATTACCTAATATCACTGGTTAAAACTTCTACCTGTTGTGTTACCTGATCTACTATTTGGTTTGTCTGACAAAAGGTTGCGTTCTCATATAAAATAACTAATATGGTCTAAAATGTTTTTGTGTTTGTTTCTGAGAAGTTTTTCTAGATCTTATGTATCCTAGTAATCTATATTCTAATCCTGATATTATATCTATTAATTCTTGTAACCTCGGCTGATTTTCTTTAGAATTACTTAATCTAATATATTCTGGGTATAACCTATTTAGTTCTTGTTTAGCTTCTAAATAATAATTTCTCATATATTATCCTAACGGAATAAACTTCGCTTGTCTTTCTATGTATCTAATATATTCTTCTGCTCTGAATATTTCGTCGTTTGTAAACTGTATTTCCCAAAGGAGATTATTTCTGAAACTTAGAATGTCTGTGTTAGTTTCTAGAGTTTCTCGGTGTACTGTTTCTAGGTAATTAACTTGATTAGTAAGAAATCTTCTTATTTTTCTAGTGTTTCTTAGTTTTTGTCGGGTAAGGTGTATCATACGATAATGAAAACTTATGTATTTACTAAAACTATGTTGTCTCATAGAACTTTGTCTAATATTAATTGATGGTCTTCGTTGTCTAGCAGTGAAAGATCGTCTCATAAAATATAATCACAAGGTCCAAAAATCTTCTTGCTCTGATACCAAAGAAAGAGGGGGGTTTATGGTTTTTCAATATTAGTGGGTTATGGTTTTTCAATATTCTATAATTTCAAAGAAATTTCAAAGAACTCAGTGAAAAATTTAATGTGGTTTTTATCAAATGTTTAAACAATCCTACTCGGTACTTCCTCACTCCTAAATGTCCTATTATCATGTAGTTATATTTTTAAGTTTTCTGTTTATTATTATTATTATTATTATTTAGTAATCTGGACTCTGTCCAGTCATGAATCTTGTTACACTGTTCATCTCTTTTTCTTAGTCTTTGTTCTTAATAACCACACCTCAGCCATAACCATTGGTATTTATACAGAGATATAGAAAGGAGACGAGAATTAAAAAAAGTAAAAAAAGCTTTGAGCGCTTACTTAGAAGTAATAAATATAGAAGCACTGTCATCAATAATAGAAAATAGACTTTTACACAGTTTTATTAACCAAGAAACTATATCTGCAGTAATTTGGGAATTACAAGGTATAAGAGACAACATAGAACAATTTACACAAAAGATAAAGCATCAAAAGAAAGTTTGTAAAATAAAAATTCCATTAGGATAATAAACAAAGTCAGACAAAATAGATACATTAAAAAATTTAGAATACTTAGACTTAAGAATATATCCAGAAAATACATATAGAATATTAAAAGACCATACTATTAAAAAGTGTAATTTCAGTAACGGAGAACATATACATAGTGAAGATAAACAATTTAATACATTAATAGATTTAATCATAAACCTTAGTGAAAGGACCCAAGAAAATAATAAAGATACAGTTAGCATATTACACCTAATAGAATCTTCAAAAATTAAACAAAAGAAAATATTAGAAAAACTAGAACAAAATTTTGATTTCTTAAAATCACAAGAACTAGAGCTTGAGAGAAAAAATCAGTTTTTAAATAATAAATTTAATTTAGAAAAAATACCTACAAAAAACGAAATAGAAAAACTAGTCAAAGCTATTACAGAAAAACAAAAAAAAATAGAAATAAAGACAACCCAAATAGTAGATCAGATAACACAACAGGTAGAAATTTTAACCAGTTATATTAGGGAATTAAAGAATACCATAGAAGAACTAAAAGAAATCTTCAATTAACTGTGAATTTCTGTCTTATTATTTTTTTTTTCGACATGTATTTGCTAGATGTTCAACACTTCCACAAGTAAAATATTCTAGTCTATTTTTATAATTTCTCTCGGTCCTATATTTTCTTACATGTCTATTTTTATCTAAATAATGTTTTCTGGCTGCTGATTTTCTAAGTTAATTGTTCTTTCTATTATGTTGAGAATAATTTCTATTATGTTGAGTTCTATACTTTCTATGTTTTTTCTTTTTATAATTATCTTTGTCATAACTCTGAGTAGTGTATACCATGCTTTTACAAAAGTTCATTTCATTTTGTTTTAATTGTTTTTGTATTTGTATATGAGTACATTTTTCTTATAGTATATCCATTATATGTTGTATTATATGTCCTATTGACCATTTTAGACTAGGGTTTTGTATTACTCCGTCTCTCTTATTCCATCTATCTTCTATTTCTCTTCCTAAGGCTCCTGGTAATTTATTAAATAATTTTTTACCTAACTCTTGGTCAAAGGCATTTCCACTAATAGTACAATAATAAAAATAATCATTCAAAAATTTTAATATGAAACCAACTACTTATCTTTAATTGTTCTAATTTTATTAAAGCATTTCTTTGCAATACCAACAATCTACTATTTGGGTCTTCTCCTGTAATTAAAGTATGTATCTTGTTAGTAAAATTATATGAATTTTCTCCCATGGATACTAAGAATTGGAATTCCATTGGGAAATTTTCTTTGTATGCTTCCTATAGTGCCTTTGTTGATTCTCCTAAAAATGTCTCTAGATATTTATATATTGTTTCTGCATCCGTGTCATTGTAGGTTTTTATATAGTCTGCTACTACTATTCCTTTCCAAAGGTTTATTACTAAATTCCACCTTTGTGGATCATAGACCACTACCAGAATGTATAATAGATTGACAACAGACATGCTTGGTAGACAATTTATGGATATCACACAACAAGAGGGATAATAAACATTTTGTAGCAACTTTAAACGCACTTTGCCAATATTTCACAGACAAAAATCAAGACAAAAAATTTAAATATTATGTGGTAGTTCATGGCAAGACTAATGGTATTTTTCAAACTTGGCTTGAAGTTATAGCCTCTATTAAAGATATACAAAAAACTTTTTTCAAAGGATTTAATGATTTTACTGAGGCATTAGATTATGCTAGAGGAATATTGGGTCCTAACTACTAAATTTCTTCAGCACTCAAACAAAACCCAGACAAAATTCCTCAATACAACATACAAACAAAGTGATTTTTTGTGATCATTGTTCCTCTATGACCGAAAGCCTTTAAAAGACTAAACCAGACAAATGAGACATTGATCCAAGAAAAAATGAAGTTATTAGAGCAAGTAAAGATGTTAGAACACAGACTACAAGCAGTCAAGTTCGAGTTGGCACAATCTCAGAGTTTTCCATCTTAGAAACACTAACACAAGGAGTTACATCTACAAAGAAAAGTGTACTTGCGAAGAAGAAAAAGAATGAGAAAATAGAGAATATAGTTAAACAGACATTAGAAAGATTTTTTCAAACAAAAGAAGAACAAGATAAACATATAGTCCAAAATCCTAGTCTAGAATTATCTCCAAGTCCAGGGATGTCACCAGTCCATAGTTCAGATCTTGAAGGAGACATGAAAAATTTTCAGAACAATGCATTTCAAGACTCGTAGGATCCAAATGATGTAGATTCGGGAATGAGTTTTGATTTCATTGCACTACATAATTTAGACATGTAAGAGAGATAAATTAATGGAAGAAGTAATCATGATAGACAAAGACAAAGAAAAAGGCAGATTCATGGAAAAAGCAAAAAAGAACTAGAAAACAATATCAATAAAAGTGGCTTTATTAAAGCAACTTTAAGCTACAGCAAAGAACAGATCAGCAAAGGACAATAATATGAAATTTCTTCTGAAAGTTTCAAGTGTCGATGGGGCCCAAAGAGCACCCGGCTAAACTCAAAAGAACCTTTAATATTTTGAAATCCGGAGTTGAAGTCCGCCAGATGCCTATATATAGAGACCATTCGGTGAAGAAGGGATCGTCAACAACACTCACGACCAAATATATATATATATATATATATATATATATATAGGGTGAAAAGAAATAAAAAAAAAAGGTCACATTTTTCTAAAACATCAAATATTATGAAATAAATTCATTTTCAAAAACAATTGATATTTCGGACTAGATATAGTATTATTGTTTGTAGTGTTGAATACTTTTTCTGCTGTGTTTTTTTAAAATAATTTTTAATAATCTTTAGGTGTAAAAGTTATTTTTAATCACTTCTTTTGTTTAAGAAGTAACAGATTCTCGTATTTCAACATTTATCATGATTAACAGTACCGTGCTAGTTCTAGTTGTTTGATAATGGCAACCTTCCTCATAAATAGAAGCTACTTGATAAAAAAGTACTCAGTAGTGTCCTGTTTTTGCACTCTTCCGATTTAGTATAGTTCCGTGAACCATCAGCACCTTCGTACAAATTATGCATGCAATCAAGTTTTGAGTTGCAACATAAAAGCTTTACGACAGCCCCTAAAGAGAATGCGAGGAAACTGAAAAGGAGGTCTACAAGCTCGACCCCAGTTCTTCTGTATATAACACTTTTTTCTTACTTTTGCTAATTATATGCTGCATGTCTCATAACTCAAATAGTATGAGCATGATGTTTATAGTTAGCTTATAGTATCATCAGAGCATGGTATCCGGAACTCTATGCATGCGCAAATACAACAAATTTTAAGAATTTAAAATAGAAATATGAATCACGCCAAATTCACAATTTCTTGATTAAACAGATGGTATAAAATTGAATTACTTAATGCCACATCAGTTTTAGGTGTGGTAAACAAATGTCGTCTCAGATTTGCATATTCGGTGTGAAGTACATAGAAATGGACCTCAATAGTTTCTAAAGTACTGGTGCTGAGTTGAAACAAACACACTCAGCATAAGTAATCAAGCAACAATAATAATTCTCGATATAGAATATATGCATGTGTGGTTATTCTCTTGTATATGTTCTGAATTTAACTTTTGGCCCATGGATTAGTTTAGCACAGCCTTTTGATAATAGTTTCAGTGATGTCATTAGAATCAGATGTATGAGGATAATAAAATTTCCCAACTAACAATGTTCTTATAATCACCATCTCCTAAGAAAAGATATAGTAGCAGTATTGTTAGAATCGTTACTATAGTATATGGTCTTCGCGGTTGATAGAATGTGCATTCAACACCAGTAGTGCGGACATCACAATGCCCACACAAGTGTTTTTAATTGAGAACGGATAAGTAATCGATTCTTTTAAACTACGTCATAAATGATTTTGACTATTACTCATCTGGAATGTATTCTGCTGTAGTCTTTCATTTTTGAGCTATTAAAAACTCTGGGCTCAGTTATGTCTCAGCTTAGAGGCTGTAGCATCTTAGATCTTGAGTCGTGACAGAACAACACAGTGTAATAATAAAATCCAAAAGAGAGCAGGGCTGCCTTATGTTCTAAAGGGACGTTGGATATAAATACAAGCAGCATACAAGAGATGATGATATGTTCTAAAGGGATGTTGGATAGAAAAAACATACGTACGTGTGGTAAGCTGAAACCTTAACACAGTCAGCATAGGTAAACAAGCAACATACAAGAGTGAAGAGATGATGGTTCGATTATGTTCCACCTAGTAGCGACTACTGACAATATGGAGCCTAATCTTTTTCAGTGTTGAAAGAGCATCTTCCATGCTAATTCTTGCATCAGGTCTCACTAAAGTGCAGCTCAAAGCTAATTCCATGATAGATAACATACATTGCATCTTTACGTCAATTTGATCATCCCTTGGCGATACCAAAATAGAATCTAACACCTTATGAATTCCACTAGGGAAGGGATCACTAAAACAACGTTGTATGCTCAATTCTCCAGTAAATATCTCATCACTTGGTCTCATCCTTGTAAACGTCTCCATTATCAAGATGCCAAAACCGTAAACATCACTGCTTGTGGATACTATTCCATCTTGACCATACTCTGCAATCGCAATCGGAAATGATCATAAAAGATTCCTAAAAAATTTAAACAATATAAGAGAACTCTAAAATATTCTGATATACCTGGAGCAATATATCCAATGGTTGCAACTGTCCTTGTTTGAACAAAAGCCTCCCTGCACCTAACAATTTTGCAATGCCAAAATCACTAACATGAGCAACCATTTCTTGATCTAGCAAGACATTGCTTGGCTTCAAGTCACAATGCACCACAGGTGTTGAATAGCCATTGTGGAGATAGTCCATTGCAGATGCAACATCTATCATTATATCTAATCTCTGCAATAAGTCCAAGAACAAGTTGTGAGAGTATAACCATTTATCAAGTGTCCCATTGGGCATGTATTCCAACACCAGGGCTTTGAAATCAAGGTTGGAACAACTCGTTATGACTTTGATCAGATTTCTGTGGCGAAGGTTCCGTAGTATCTCACATTCTGTGTCAAAACTTTTGAATGCACTCTCCAATTGGATATTGAAGACCTTTGCTGCGAAAAGGGTACCATCTTTAAATATCCCCTTGTAGACCATGCTGAAACTCCCATTACCAAGCAAGTTGCTTTCGTTGAATCCTTCTGTTGCATGTTCAAGTTCATAATAGGAAACTCTTTCATGTCCTTTTACCAAAGACACATCTGCTTGACCTATATTCTTCTTTGTCCTTAGCAAACTTAAAAATACATACGCGAGGGCTAATACGAGAAATGGCAGACCCACTATCAAAATGATGTACAAAACAAAGAATGCCTTTTTCCTCTTGGAAGATTGGATGGCACATGGTTTCACGTTAAACCGGGAGTCACCACAAAGTGCATCATTGGACAAGAAAGATTGACCTGTAGTATTTGCAAAATAACCACCGGTTGGAATCTCTCCACTAAGTTTATTGAATGAGAAGTTTAGGTATTTGAGATACACAAGAGCTTCTAAAGATTTTGGAATTTCACCACTAAGATTGTTATAGCAAAGATCCAAGAATTCCAATGCCAACATTTTGCCAAACGAATTTGGAATAGGCCCATCTAATCTATTATGTGCCAGAGAAAGATTAATCAATTTGTCTAGACCCCCTAGAGTGCTAGGAATCTTACCAGAAAATTCATTTTTTGACAAATCAATCACTGCTGCAGCCTTTAAATTTCCAATTTCAAGTGGAATTTTCCCACTTAATAAATTGGATGAAACGTTGAATACTAGGAGATCTTGAAGGCTCCCCAAGCTTGCAGGTAAGCTTAAATTCAGCATGTTGTTATCTAGATTAAGAGCCCGTTTGGATTGGCTTATAAGTTAGCTTATAAGTTGTTTTCAGCTTTTTTGAGTGTTTGGCTGGCCAGCTTAAAGTCATTTTATGCTTAAAATAAGCTCAAAAAAATAATTGAACCCATTTGACTTAGTTTATCTAAAGCAGCTTATAAGCTGAAAACAGCTTATAAGCCAAAAAAAATAAGTTGGACTACCCCAACTTATTTTTTTCAGCTTATAAGCTGCAAACAGCTTTAAGCTGTAAGCCAATCCAAACGGGCTCTAAGATACCTCAAACTAGTAACTTCTCCTAAGCATGGCACGGAACCTGAAAACTGATTTCCTGATAAGTCTATTGCACCGAGATTCTTTAAATTGCATATAATATCTGGTATGGCTCCTTCTATCTTGTTTCTTTTTAGGTAAAATTCTTGAAGGTTCGACATGCCTTGGAGAGTATTTGGAATATCACCAGTAAACTCATTGTTAAACAAACTCATACGTATCACTCCAGTAAGATTACCATTTTCTCGAGGAATGACGCCCTTAAGTTTACAACTATCTCCGTTAAGCAAATTTAGAGAGTTGGAGAAATTCCCTATATATGTTGTCACGACCCAACCCCGTGGGCCGTGACTAGTGCCCGAATTGGGCACCCGAACACAATCACAAATCCACAAATATCAAACACTGCCTCAGATTATATCAAACCCATCCAGGTATATAACAGAAGCCGACAAGGCGGTGTTTCAAATTTATAAGATTTTCAAAGAAACTTTCGGCAGAGTTTCCTTTGTTTTTCGGACTACCCAAAATAACCCTGTACACAGCAAATACCAACAAAGGCCACACAGGGCCAACAGAACAACATATACATGTGCGAGCCGACAAGGCTGCCATAACGAATAGAGTCATGCAAACACATCCGTACAGAAGTAGGCACACACACCCACAAATACGTCTACAGACCTCTAAACAGACAAACCGAATCATATGGCGGGACAGGGCCCCGTCGTACCCCTGAATAGCGTACATATATCCAACAGTAGCAGACTGTACCAGAGTATAGGCTCTGGACAAAAGAGCGCTCCAGAATAGCAGAATAGGTGTCCTAGGCAGGTGGGTCAGCAAATCTGTAGTCTGTACCTGCGCGGCATGAAAACGCAGCCCCCGAAGAAAGGGGG
Organism: Lycium barbarum; assembly: GCF_019175385.1. NCBI lineage: Eukaryota > Viridiplantae > Streptophyta > Magnoliopsida > Solanales > Solanaceae > Lycium > Lycium barbarum. The sequence goes on from NC_083344.1 coordinate 7,005,799, forward strand.
TCAGTACGAAATATGTACTGAGTATGTAAAGCATGGAACGTAGTAAACAAAGTCATAATCAGAACAGGAGGTACAGAAAAATGAACGGAATATCCAGATTAGCAAAATGCTGATCATAAAGCATAAATAGTACTTACAGGAAACGTATGTCATACCTGGTCCCATTACGGAACAAAATCATAACCGGAACAGAACGTACAGAAATGTGAGTGAGATGTCCAGAGTATCAAATGCATATTTTCAAAACATGAAGAGTATGTACAGAAACATATGCCATATCATATCCGGCCCCTGCCAAGGGACTCGGCAGACAGAACGTGGTCACCCCCCGACACTGGTGCCACAACACATAAGGATCAGAAAAGTGGAATAACCCCGTAACATAGCATATCATATCAGATGGCCATATCAGATCATATCAGAACAAGCGTACATGGCACAGCATACTCCACAAACCCATGTACGCGTATACCTGCCCCCTCACATTGAGGCACGGCGAACAATGCAAAGGATCACGCTTGACAACATATCCTGGCCCGGGCTCAGTGGGGGAAACATTGAGGCATCCACGAACGGAGTAGTGAGAAACTAAATGCACTAAAAATACCATATATATATTTCCAGAGACTCAATGAGGCATATCGAATGTCAAATCAAATCAATGAAATCGGACGGAAACATAGTAAGTAAATTTAGATGTCATAACGGGTTACGGAGGCATAATCTATCCGAGATCGTTTTCAAGATTCAAAACAATTTATAAGACTTAATGAAATATTTAAAATAGTTTTTATTTAGTAGATAAAGGAGTAGTTAGAGTATCTCTAACGAAAACGCTCGAAGACAAGTCATAGACACATAAAGGGTAAAATTGGAAATAGTGGGCCCACCTCGGAACCAATGAAGCGGTGGGCTCAAATTACGTATTTTTAAGCTTATGGGGTCACCTACAAAGGTTCTAGGACATTCCATAACTTCCTAAGCAATTTGGGAAAAATTTTCATAATTTTTCATCAAAGCATACTTAAGGAATTCAATTCTATTGAATGAAAAAACGACGATTTCAAACGCGGATTCCGATGGACAGAATATTCCCCGAGGCGTAAATCCAAGCCTAGTACATCTAGGACATGCCAAGAGAAGAATCGGGATAACTTTACATACCTTTCTTGCCCTTTACGCTTGCCAAAACTCAAATCCCGTTTCGTCCAAAACCTACAAATGGTCACATTTACCAATTTACTATTCATAAGACTTAAAATTTCAACCTTAACCAATTCTTGTCTATAAAAATTTGAGCAGCATCTCCCCTATATATATATCATCCCCGAGGTTAAAACTCGGCTAAAACAACAACAACCATACCAACAACAATATATGCAACATCAATAATCGACTAGGAACGCATTCTAGCGTAAATAGTCTTATTTTCCAAATAATGCGACAATTCCAAATCCAACTTTGCACTTACAACCCGATATCAATATTTTCATATTCACATACTAATATAAGACCATTCAAACATAAACCAAAAGTATTCCAAGCTATATATTCAATATTCAACAATTCCATCAACTTCCATATTCAATCCAAAATTCTTATATATGCAACAAAACCATCCCAACACATTTTCTACTTACTAATTCATCTCCAACAACAATCTACCACACGGCCAACATGGCATCTTTCCAATTTCATCCAATTTTCATTCAACTTCCATTTCCAATACAAATTCCACAATAACCACAACTAGTATACAACTTAAAATTCAACTCATATATGTATACAACATATATACACCCATGGCTACATATATAATATATATACATACCCACTTTGCAAACTTCCATATTTTCATAAATTCTACTCATTTCTACATACTACAACACAAACAAACCTTCATAACATAAGAAAAAAGAATTGATTCTTACCTTGTTTTTATGAAAGTAGCAAATTCTTCAACATCTTATTGTTCCCATGCTCCTCTAACTCCAAACAAAATTATATTCGTGATTATGCGTTGCCCGGACTTCGATTAGTACTTCGTAGCTTGAAATTTCACTCACAATCCTCACTTTTATGTGAGATTTAGGCCCCTTTTTGTTGCTGAATTTTCTGGAAAATTTGAGAAGTTTTTAGATGATAAAAATGGGGGTTTGCCCCTTTTTATAAGGGCTGAAACGGCGTCACTGTAGCTACAGTACTGTAGCAGTGCTGTAGCATACTGTAGCAGTGCTGTTTCTGCGCGACAGTTCAGTTTGTAGCGTCTATAATTCTCTACTCCGACGTCCTATCGATGAGTGGTTTGTTGAATCATAAACTAGACTTGACGAACTTCATTTTAGGCTTTTGAAACGCCTTAAAACTCCAAATATGCATAGAGATATACCCCTCCAAAGTTGACTAAAAATATGTCCAGCATTTCTCAAATTTTCGTCGAACTTATTTTCTTCAACTTGCTCGATCTCGAAATATTCCGAAACCCTCCATACATGATATTTATCACTTATTATACATGATAATGACCATATTCTTGTGTTTTAAAATACTCTTTCCCGATTACGACTTAGAAGATCATAATCATCCATTATTTAAACAATATACTTAATAATGTCTCATTCCTCATACTCCAAAGTTGTTTTACCTAGTCGTAACTCGACATTCTTACATTCAAATTTAACAGTGTTTCTTCGAAGTACGGGGTGTAACATATGCGGACAAAACACCATCCAACGGATTATCAGCAACCGAGAGTTCTCTTAGTTTCCTACAATTTGTTAATGATGTAGGGAAGCTCAATGTTGAATCACAGAAAAGATTATTCCCACACAAGTTTAGAATCTCGAGGTATTCTAAATTACCAAGTGATTCAGGAATTGGACCTGTGAAACTGTTGGATGAGAGATCAAGTATTCTGAGTCTTGAAGAATTTGAGATTGAAGTAGAGATTAAACCACTCAGTTTGTTTGCTCCACAATAAAGATTTTCTAGGATGGGCATTCCACGACCTAAATCTAAAGGAAGAGTACCTGAAAGCTTGTTTGTCCCAAGATCTAGGATCTTCAGTGTTGACATGTTGAAAATGCTTGTAGGGACAGAACCAGTAAACTCATTCTCGGCTAAAGACAGCACTTGTAGTTTCTTTAGATTACCTAGCTCCATTGGTATCTCTCCTGTTAATTTGGGGAAATGTATGAGTACCGGATGGACTAGAACTAAGCGAGCTACAATATCCCAGAGTTATGTTATAATATCCCATATTGTTCTCCATCACTCATAAACAAATTACTGAAGTGAACATGTAATACAGCTCTATCTGAACTATTGAAAATTACTAAATCAATATATCAATCAATCTAACTATGCATAGTTTTAGTTTGGATCAACAATATAAATCCCTTATTCAAATAACTTTATTAGATTATCTATGCCAGTAACATACCACGGTCTTCCTAATCCATGTAGTTACATTATTTCTATGCTGACTACATTTGAAAAACATATATAGGTAGAGTTAATTTGATTAAGTCAAGAATAAGGTAGAACTATTGGGTGTTCTCATTTTTTAAGATCCTAATATGAAAACAAAGTATTTACTCTAAAATATTTAAAGTAAATTTGTAAAAACACGTTAACTTAAGAATGCGTCAGGAACCAAAAATAATCGGTAACTATGCTGTTAATGGGAGAACAGAGCCCTCATTTCGGAAAATTTGTTGTACTTCTAAATGCTGCTTTGGCACTTTGCACCACATCCTTTCTCGTTTTCCGTTTTCCTTCTTATTTTATTAATGTGACACCTATTATCAACTATTCAAAATACGGTATTGTTGTGATGGAAGAGAGAAATGGAAGAAATTTGATCTCTTGTATAGAAATATCATACCTTCCAAATGCAGAGTTGCAAAATTTAATATTGTAAGAGTTGTTAAGTTGGATAGCTCTCTTGGTACAGTTCCAGGAAACTCGTTTTCAGACAATGATAATAGTTGAAGCTTTTTGCATTTCTCCAGGTTTGGAGGAATAATTCCATCTAGGGAATTGACGGAGAGGTAAAGCCCTTCCAAGTTTGGAAGATGGTCACATATAGATGTGGGAAGCTTACCAGTAAGATTGTTATTGGCAAGAGCAATTGCTTGCATCGTTGTAATGTTGAAGATTGATGTTGGTATAGAGCCAGTAAGCTGATTATATTGCAGGTCTAGGAACTTCAAGTAACGAAGATCACCGATTTCCCGACGGATCTCTCCTTTGAGAAAATTTCTATTTATTCTCAACACCTCCAGCTTTGTTAGATTGGACAGGGAAGATGGAATTTCCCCCCAAAACTGATTCATCGAAAGGTACATGTGCTGAAGGTTAGGTAATAAACTTAAAAATGATGGAATGGAACCAGTGAAGTTATTGCTTGCGACATTATCAATTTCAACCTCTGAAATGAGCCAACTCTTCTGGTAAATCTCCATGGAAAGTGTTGTTACTCATGTCGAGGGAAATGAGAAATGAGAGGTTTCCAAGGTGTGGAGGAATGGTACCCAGTGACGGAGCCTGAATTTTCACTAAGGAATGTCAAAATATAAAGAAGTAAATTCACGAAAAAGCCAAGGAGTGTCAATATGTAGTATATATACATAAAAATAAAAAATTTACCTAGCTACACAGTGTAATTTTCCGACGAAGGGGTGTCGGTTTGACACCCCTCAACTATATGTGGCTCCACCATTGATGGTACCATGAAGTTGCATGCTAGAAATGTTTAAAGCAGTGACTCGATTGTGGCGGGAGCCACAAGTGATTCCGATCTAGCTGCATATTGGGCTGAAAGAGGACCAGTTGCTTTGTAAGATGTTATGAGGAGAAGAAATGTGTGATTTCAGTGCAAGAAGAGCAACTTCATCAGTGCTAATATTAGGAACACTAGCAAGTGAAGTATTGTGATGAAGCAGAGTGAAAACTGCTAGAGCAAAGAGAAGATTGCAACTTCTGTCCATAACTATATGACAAGTAGATTTCTCTTTATTACTTGTTGAGCTAAAACAAGAATTGATATAGAATGCTAAACAATGATCTTAGAAGATCTATTTAATGATTTCAAATCCATTATATACTGTTTTTAGTCGGTCGCTGGAATTGTCTTTTAGCTAATAGTGGCAATTAACTTCTCGACAGGGCAAGTTTTTAAATGTATGGCATTGTGCAAAACATTCTTCAAGCCTGACCCAACAAGTTATTAAAAAAATTCAAAAGTTTGGTTGGGTCCCACTGTCGTTGAAATCATTTGCATTTGCACTCATATGCACTATTTTTATTTGACATGTTTTTCACTGATCTTAGTTGGCTTATTTGATAATATTAGATTCATTATTGGATTCCCATATGGTGTTCTTACTCGCAGTGTATTTTTTTTTTTTTTCTGTTTAGACCTAAGAGTTTGAATTTTTAGTACAACTAATTGTATTAGTGAAAGCTGTCGATAGTCAAGGTCTCCTCTACCACGCCACTCAAAAATAAAGCCAGTATAGTTGATGATGGGAAAAAATTTTGTTTTTTCCTAAATTCCTAAAATCACTCTTAGATAAATACTTATTTTTAAAAAATCTAAAATAAGTCTATGTATCCTAGTAGTGAAACTGAATACTTGAAATTCAGGAAATCCTTACTTTTCTTCATGAGAAATAATTCAAGTGACAGAATATTTTACCATGAGAGAATTGCACAAGAGTAACTAAACTTTATCATTGATCGATGCACAAGAACAGCACAAATTCACCTAAAGTTACAAAGATATAGGTCAAGTAGAAACAGTGAAAGCTTTACAAATGACTCTATACTATAAGAATTGAATTTTGGTGGCTTCTAAAACCATTTCTGAAGATTCTGTTTTTACCTTTATCTTCAATTTTATTTTGTAACAAAGTGTGATCAATTCCACCATTAGTCAGATGGTATGACATTACCACTGTTCCCTAGGCAAAAAGATACAAAAATAACATTTTTGCAACAAATATCATCCACACTCTCCACTCAGTTTATATTTTATAAAAAGAGATCCACCACTTTAAATTTTGTAAAAAAAAATTCATGCTCAATGTGAATAAATTGTCCATACCATGTGAAAGGATTATATTAACTAACATAGTAACTAGTTACTACTATTGTTGATTTTTTGGACTGGTGGATCTTTGCAAAGAGAGTTGCTAAATTGTCACACCAATTTGACCTAAATTTGGCCACACTTATGTAAAAACCACCATAACCTCTATTGTACAATTTTAAGTTAAGATAAACTTTGAGAAGAAAAGATAGAAATGACATTAAATAAGCATAAATTATTAAATTTGACCTAAATAGTTATATGAATTTATCCCATTTGGGCCATTGTGGCCAACATAGTGTGGCCAAAAGACCTTTCTGCTTTGGGGCAAAATTATGTGTATTTGAAAGTCTGTAATAACATTGCAAGCATTTATTTATAAAAGGATTACGGAGATATGCAATTTATTAATGTGGCGCCTCAAGATATTCTAATACATTGTTTATGAACTATGCTTTGCAAATTTTTTAAAATTTTATAAGAGTTAAGAAAATTTTGATAGTTTTCACAAATTGTGGGGTTATCATGTTTATGAAAAAATACAACATAAGAAATTCAAATTGCATGTTCAAACAAAATTTCAACTCCAAATCAACCTAATTTAGGGGGACGTTATATGTATTATTCATGCATATATATAACTTCCATTCGTTGATGATAAGAAAAAGGAAAAGTGAAAACATGGAACCAACTGATAATTAACTTCATAAAAGAATTGAAATGACAACTGAAGTAATCCTCAAATTTCTATAGATTATTTAGTAAAGCAAACAACAAAAAAGAAAATGTTTAACCAGAACAATATATGAATAGTAATATGGCCATACATATATAGGACTAAATGCATTGGAGATATGATCAGAAATGGTACATATGTAACTTCAGCATCACCATGGAGCAGCAGCTTCCGAATCATCGAATGTGAGTGCAGCACTTGCAGCAGGGCCTTCACTCAACTGTCGACCATATCCGTCTGAGGTGGTCGACGGTGCCAACGCCACACCTGAACTTTGGGTTTGGCTCATTTCACGGCGTCCGTTCAATTTTCTCCCCATGCAAAATGCTGGCAAGTACACCCCTTCCACAATATATGAAACTTTATATATGCAAAGCTTTCGCCACATTCTTTTTGACATCTAAATAAGAAGGAAATGTATAGCTTAATTACCGAACTTGCTAAAATTTTATGCATTCTGTTTTAATTTATGTGATACTATTTTCTTATTAGGTTGTTATACATTTCTATATATGAAAACATTTAACTTTAAATCTATTTTATTCTTAATAAGAATTCTTTTTTTATAATCACACAAATATTATGATATGTTTAAGACTACAAGTTTTAAGTTTTATAACATACAAGTTTTATGGCATGTATAAGACTAAAAAGCCTTCCTTTCCTTCTTGAACTTCGCACCAAATCAAACTATGTCTCATAAATTAGAATGGGTGGAGTACATTCAGAGGCGAATCTAGAATTTCTGGAGCATGAGTTCACCACTAAAAAAACAAAAGGAAGAAACGAATGTATTGAGCGGGAAAGAATCCCTAGTCCCCTAGGTAAATAACTCAATTTTTAACCAAGTGCACCATATAGTATTTTGTAGTATGTGTTCCAGTAGATAGTATTATACTAATTTTAGAAAATATATATATAAAATACCTAGTTTTACAGCGAGACCATGTGTTCATGTGCTCCAAAAATAAGGCCTAAAATTGCCCCTGAGTACATTATATACGCTAACGGTGTAAAAACCTTTTACATTATCAGTGTAGTGTTATTATGTTTATCATATTACAATTAATGCTTATAAATGAAATGATCATGTAAAAACCAGTATTTTAAAAGGCGCGGACGTTTTACGTATGCCTTGCTCGGGCGTAAGCCCCACGGGTATTTAAATTTGAGTATTTTATAAAATAATATAATTACAACAAATATCTTAAAATTGGTAAAATTACATAAAAATTGAAGAAAACTATAAATAAGTGAAGTATACAATAATATATATATATATATATATATATATATATATATATATATATATATATATATATATATATATATATATATATATATATGACAAGTGAGGGATGGCTCAGTGGTTAAGCACCTCCACCCACGACCGGTAGGTCCTGGGTTCGAGTCACACTGGAGGGGAAGTGTGGAAACACTATAAATCCTCCTAAAATGGGAGGGGGAAAAAAAAAAAAAAAAAAAAGAGTAGAGATCAAAGAGGAAAAACAGGGAAGTAATTTCAGAACAGATAGCATTATTAGGGGACACGCCACACGCGCCAAGACAAATTCCCTCTTCTCTTCTCTTCTCTTCCCAAAAAGTAAATCTCTCCGACCACTAACACCGATGTCGGCAGAAACAGTAAATCAGATGCTTCTCAAAGACCAACAACCTTCGTTAATTTCCAACCCCACTTCCTTACATTCTCCAAATATTTCTTTATTCCCCTCCACACCCACTTCTGTTAATGGTCCCCCTATTAAAGATCCTTGGCCCCCCCTTGCTTCCACTCATAGATTCCAAAAATCCCATAACCCTCCACTTGACACAAGGCAATCTCACCCCCACGCTCCAAAACCCCCCTTCTCAAAACCCCCAGATCCAGATCCAAATCTTCCCCCAAAAAACTCGCCAGAACCGACCCACCCTCCCTCAAATTTTCAACCGTCATCTTCTCCGCCTTACCCGCCTCACCCCACCAATGGACAGAACATCTCATCAAAACCAAACCAGCCTCTCTCATCTCTTCAACCGTCATCTTCGCGGACTCCTCAGACCCATCTTACAGCTGTTCAGAACAACTCCTATAAAGGCGCCCTTGACTCTAGGGAACCCACTTCGACCCCGAGTAGAGTCAGACTCCTACCTCGCCCATTTGAAATGCTCCAAGGGAAACCAGTTGTCATCTTCACAGAGGAGGAAAATGATCTACTAGCTGAAACGTGCAAATGGACCATTGTTGGCAGATTCACAAAGAATAGACCCGCCGTTGATGTGATAAGGGAGGAATTTGCTAAGCTCATCCAAAGCAAGGGGAAGATTAGGATTGGCGCCTTTGACCTCTTTCATGTGTTTATTGATTTTAACTTTGAGGAAGATCACTTAAAGGTCTCTGGCAGGAACTTCATTCAATTTGGGAACCATGTCATGAAATTCCAAAAATGGTCCCCCGATTTCAAACCGGAAGTTGAATCCTCTTTGGCTCCTGTGTGGGTCAACTTGCCGGATTTACCATGGCATTATTTTGAATGGGCTGCTATATGCAGAATTATTGAACCTGTTGGAACTCCTCTGTCCATGGACAAAGCTACTCTGTCCAAAACTAGACCAACAACAGCTAAAATCAGAGTCGAAATTGATTTAGCCAAACCTTTGGTTAGTGAAATTCTACTGGAGATTAGAAAGAAAAATGGCTCTCTAGTCAATATCACTCAAGGTGTCGAATATGAAGCTATTCCACCCTATTGTTTCCATTGTAAGAAGAAGGGGCATGAAGACTACAAGTGCAGAATTCAACACCCTGAACTCAAAAATGGAGGTTTGAACACGAGGGGAGCAATGTTCCCTGGGGTTAATAACATCTCTAAGAGAAATCCTTCTGTGAACAAAGCCAAAGAAAATCAAAATGCCATGAGTGTCGAAAATACCCCAGTTGTTACTCTTGAGGCCCCGGTCTGTTCCATCCCACTTTCAGACCAGGTCATGGTGGAAGCTATTACTAACGGGCAAGACAATGAGGGATGGCAGGATGTGAAGAGGAAAAAGGTAGGGGGATGGGCCACCTTGCCAAATCTGGTTCAAGCGCCCCGAAACAAGACCCTTCAAGTAAGCAGTGGATGCCTTTAATTCAGCCTGGAGGAGGGAACTCTCATGACATGACGACTAGAGGGAAAAATTTGGCTATTGTCTCTCACACTGAGCAGGGGGATAAGATTAATACGGAAGTTGAAGTCCAATCGAGCTTAGGGAATAGAGTGCAAATCCCTACATGCCAACAGGTGGGCCTCACTAAACGGGGAACACAAGACAGAAAGAAGAACTTGGCGAAGAAGGCTAAGAAGTCTAGAGTATTGAAAGGTACCAGAACAGCTACTAAGGTGAAACAGGGAAAGGTTACTGATTTTCCAGAGGCTGTGGATCATCCAGATATCTGGGAGAGTACTTTAAGTCAAGTCCAGTCTACAGTGAAAGTATCTCTTTTGAATGCTGCCCCTAAGAGAAAGAAATTCACCTCTACAGTGAAAGTTCCACCTGAGCTCATTATAGGGAAAGGGAATACCTCTCCCACTGGTTATCTCCCCCCTCCCCGTCATTTTGGTTTGGACCCGAATCTGGAGAACATCATTGCTATCAGGAAAAATATTAAGAAAGGAGAAGAATGTAAACTTTGCCTGTTGAATTCTCAGACCTGGGAAGATATCCCTGCCTCCTCTGATATAGCCTTGATAGACCCAGGAGGACTTGATCTTGCCCCTATTAGTACTGAGATAGGGCCCACGAGACCACTAAACTTGGTTAATTCTGATATACTCATGGAAGATGATTCTGATGGGTTTGAATCTTCTAAATCTGATGATTATCATGACTTTGGAGGATTTGAACCTTCTGATAGTGTGTTACAGGAGAATTCTACAAATAAAGTCAAATATAATGTGTCATTTTTAACAACTTATCACCCAGGGGTCTGTCCAGCTCCGGAGATGTGATGCAAAAAGCTTTGAAAAAAGGCTAAAAAACCTTTTCCTCGAATGTTTCCCATGATTGATACAATTTCATGGAATGTGAGGGGCATTGGGTCCCAAGGAGCAACTGAAAGAATCAAACTCCTAAAGAAACAACACAAGCTTTCCTTACTAATCCTCCAAGAACCTATGGCTGGAGCAGAGAAGATAGACAGATTCAAAAGGGCACTTGACTTCCCTTTTGCGTTTTCTAATTGTTCAAATAAAATTTGGGTTCTATGGAATCCGGACTTCACCATTGACATTCTTCAGGACAAAGACCAGCAAGTTCTACTGAAACTACTTTACTTGAACAATCCGAACATTTTTTACATCACTGTTGTCTATGGAAAGTGTGATGAAGCTCTTAGAATGGAACTGTGGGATGACCTAAGAAACACTGCTGAAAGAATCCAAGGCCCCTGGGGGGTAGTTGGTGACTTTAATGTGATTACCTGTTGTGAAGAGAAACAAGGGGGGAGACCTTTTAGAATTGAAGACTGTGTTAACTTTCTCTCTTGTCTAGCTGATTGTGGTCTGCAGGATGCAGGATTCTTTGGTTCAAATTTCACTTGGTGCGACAACAGGGATCCTCCTAACACCATTTGGGAGAGGCTCGATAGGCTGGTTTACAACTCTGAATGGTTTGATACATTTGGCTCAACTTTGGTTACCCACCTGTCTAGGACAGGATCTGATCATGCCCCCCTTCTTATTCATGCTGGCACTGAGGAGATGAATTTTATCAAGTATTTCAAGTTTTTAAATATCTGGACTGAACATGAAGATTATTTATCCATTGTCAAATAGGCTTGGGAGATCAATGCAACTGGGAATCCCCTCCAGGCTCTCCATCAGAAGATTAAAAATGTTTGCTCCAGGTTAAGTGTGTGGTCGAGGATAGCATTCGGGGACATCTATGAAGAGCCCAAGAGACTTGAAATCTTGATTAGAAGTTTAGAGGAGGCCATGATCTTGGATGCCTCTGCTGAAATTAGAATGCAACTTGCTAGGGCCAGAGCTGAATTTTCCAGGTTTCTGATTCTCCAAGACACTATACTAAGGCAAAAGGCAAGAGTTAGGTGGCTTTCTGAAGGAGATACCAACTCGGCTTTCTTTCATGGGATAATCAAAGGGAGAAGGAAGAGGTTAAACATCCAAAAGATTAGAGATGAAGATGATAATCTATTTGAAGGAACTGCTGCTATTGCTGAAGCAGCAGTGGATTTTTTTCAGAAGCTCTTCTCACCTGAATCAACCACTGATGAACCCACCTCTTTGAATGTTATCCAAAGCGTAGTTTCTGATGAAGATAATAGATTTTTGATTGCCATTCCCTCCAGAGAAGAGATTAAGGAGATTGTTTTCCAACTTGATCCAGATAGTGCCCCTGGTCCGGATGGACTAAGTGGCAAGTTCTACCAGAGTTCATGGAATGTTATTGCTGAAGATGTTTTTCTTGCAGTTAAAGCCTTTTTTGAAGGATCTACTCTTCCTAAGTTTTTCACCCATACTTGCTTAGTCATGGTTCCTAAAGTGGAATTCCCCCAACACTTTACGGACATAAGGCCTATTAGTCTTTGCAATGTGTCCTCCAAAATCATTTCTAAACTCCTTACTGCTAGACTAAGTGGTTTGCTTCCTAGGATTATCTCTCCTAATCAAAGTGGTTTTGTGAAAGGGAGAGCAATTTCTGAAAACATTATTCTTGCCCAGGAAATTGTTAATGATATTGGGAAACCAGTGGATGGGGAAAATGTTTTGTTGAAACTTGACATGGCTAAGGCCTATGATAGGGTGTCCTGGTCCTTCCTCTGTAACATGCTAAGGAAAATGGGCTTTGATGAAAGATGGGTGGATATTGTGTTCAGATTCATTTCAAACAATTGGTACTCTGTGATTGTAAATGGTGGAAGACATGGTTTTTTCCAATCAGGAAGAGGTTTAAGGCAAGGGGACCCCCTCTCCCCTTCCCTTTTTGTTTTAACAGCAGAGTTACTTTCTCAATCCCTCAACCAGTTGAACAGCAACATGAGATTTATTGGCTTCACCATGAGCAATCAGGGGCCACAAATTAACCACCTTGCATATGCAGATGATACCATTTTGTTTTGCAATGGTGGTAGAACTTCTATAAGACTGATGCTTAAAACCTTGGCAAAGTATGAGGCTATATCAGGGCAAAAGATCAACAAGGCAAAATGTAGCTTCTCTGTTGCTATCAAGACTGATCTGGAAACCATCAGTAGGTTGGAGACTCTCACAGGAATGAAGTATGAGCCACTTCCCATTAAATACCTTGGTTGCCCATTATACTCAGGGAGAAAAAAGAATGAGTATTTCTCTGCCATGGTCTCCAAAGTCATCAATAGGGTCAGAGGTTGGCACTTGAAGTTTCTATCAACTGGGGGGAAAGCAGTTCTCATCAGACATGTCCTTCTGGCCTTGAACATTCACACTCTTGCTGCTGTTCATCCCACTAAAGGAGCCATTGAAGACATTGAAAGATACCTAGCTAGGTTCTTCTGGTCTGGGCAAGACAACAATACTAGACAACACTGGATAGCTTGGCATAAGCTTTGTCTTCCCTATGATGAGGGTGGTGCTAATTTTAGGAGAGTTGATGACATTTGCAAAGCATTCACAGCCAAGCAATGGTGGAAACTCAGGACTACTAACTCTTTTTTGTCTCAATTTTGCAGGGCAAAGTATGGTAGCATTAATCATCTTATATTCATGAAATGGGTTACTGGCCAATCCCACAGTTGGCAAGCTATGTGTAAGATTAAATTTGAGGTAGAGCAACATGTCCTGTGGAAAGTGGGAAGGGGCAATCTAAGTTTCTGGTATGATAATTGGACCAATTTCGGTCCCCTTTGTAGTAGCCTACCTGATGATGCTGAATACGACAACACTAGAGTTTGTGAAGTGCTTAGAAATGGTGAATGGGTCTGGGCAGTGCTCAGGATTCCCCCTCCAGATGCAGTCAAGAACTTGGTGAACTCTGTCCACATTATTCTTAACCAGGAATTAGATGACACAGCAGTATGGACTCCGAGCACGAATGGAAAATTTTCAGTCTCCTCTGCTTGGGAGTGCTTGAGATAGAGAAATGAGGTTACAGCTTTTGACAAGAGCATCTGGCACAAGGATGTGCCCTTCAATATGACCTTTATGACATGGAGAGCAGCCCACAACAGGGTGGCAACAGTTGACAACATTGGAAAATTTGGAATTGACTTGAGTACTACTTGCTCTTGTTGTCCTGAACCTTCCATGACCCCCGGAGAGGAAGATTGTGAGCATTTGTTTTATAGGGGTCAATTTGCCTAAAAACTGTGGAGTATATTTGTTGGTAGGATAGGGATCCCTTTTACCGGTTTGAATCTAAGAACTATGCTCTCCTACTGCTGGAAATTTAAGAACAAAAACTCAATAGCTTCGTATGTGTGCAAGATCATGGCTCCTATCATCATTTGGGAGTTATGGAGGTCGAGATGTGCTAGCAAGTTTGGCAATGAAAAACCTGCAGTTCTGAGGTCTAAAAGTTTAATTACTTTTAACATTGTGCAAATTATGAAAGCTCATTTCAAAGGGGTTGCAGTGGGGAACACTTGGGAGGACATTTGCAAGTTGTTTGACCTCAAACTAGTGGAATTATGCTACAAAAGAGTGATATGGATGAAGCCACCTATCCCTTTTGTCAAAGTCAACAGTGATGGAAGCTGCATAAATAACAATTGTGGAGGAGGAGGAGTAGTGAGGGACTATACTGGAAAAACTTTGATGGCATACAACCTTCCACTTGGCCAAGGAAATAGCAACTGGGCGGAGGCTCATGCTTTGTTGTTTGGACTGCAATGGTGTATAGAGCAGGGTATGTCGTTCATTATGGGAGAAACTGACTCTTTACTCATACAAAAGTGCACTCAAGGAGACTGGACAGTTCCATGGAGAATTGCTGAAACAATCTCAAAGATCCAAACGTTGATTCAAGGGAGAGGAATTACCATCCAACATTGCTTTCGGGAAGCCAATCAAGTTGCGGACAAGTTAGCTTCTTTAAGTCACCATCTGCAAGAGACACACATCTACACTAGTTTTGATATAATGCCAAGACAAATCAAAGGTTTACTTAACGTCGATAGATGGCAACTTCCAACCTTTCGAGCCAGGGGAAAAAGACCGGGTGTGCTTACCTTGGAGCCACCATGACCTTTTTAGCTTTAGTATCACTGTAGGGTTGGAACTGATGTTGTTCTTAGGCTCATTTTCCTCAAATTAGAGGGTCTGATTGCTTGCATCAGACCCACAAAGTGTTCTAGAGGGCCAGGCTATCCCCTCTCTCTACAAACTGTAACTTTTTGACAAAGTGGTAATAAAAGTGTGACTTGGAATTAAAAAAACATATATATATATATATATATATATATATATATATATATTGAGGAGAAGTTCGTCTGGCCATTTTCTCAAATTAGAGAGCTCAGTGTTTTCACATGTTTCGGATCAGTGTTTTATAAGAAACACCTAGGACAAATTAGGAAATCATAGAGAGAATTTTACAATGTAGTGCACTTTTCATACAAAAATAAAAAAAAAACTGACTTATTTTCTTACCCATTGAAAATTACTTTACATTAGAAGTTCTAAATACAAAAATCAAAGTTATTCAACAATCAACATTATACCCATTACCCAGTAACCCACTTTCTCATATTTTCAATCAATACACATAGAAGCATGCACACATATAATCTCCTAATATATTTTAAACGAAATCAAGAGAAACAATAATAAACTTGAAAAACTAGTTTACATACATATTTACAAACTAACAGTGAAAAAAATA